>NW_027098669.1:0-300000 GCF_039881205.1 Euwallacea similis
TTCGATTTGGCTTATTTCGGCCAAATCTGGGTATTTTGGCTTCAAATTGCACCAAATAGATGAAAATGTGCCAAAATGACTAAAACGGGCAGAAACGAGCGAAATCGGTCAGAAACGATCGTTTCATATCTGAATTTGCTCAAATCGACCGATTTGGCTTATTTCGGCCAAATCTGTCTATTTTGCATTCAAATTGCACCAAATTGATGAAAACGTGCCAAAATGACTAAAACAGGCAGAAACGAGCGAAATCGGTCAGAAACGTTCGTTTCATCTCTGAATTTGTTGAAATCGACTGATTTGGCTTATTTCGGCCAAATCTGTCGGTTTTGGCTTGAAATAGAACCAAATTGATGAAAACGTGCCAAAATGACTAAAACAGGTAGAAACGAGCGAAATCGGTCAGAAACGATCGTTTCATCTCTGAATTTGTTGAAATCGATCGATTTGGCTTATTTCGGCCAAATCTGGGTATTTTGGCTTCAAATTGCACCAAATAGATGAAAATGTGCCAAAATGACTAAAACAGGCAGAAACGAGCGAAATCGGTCAGAAACGATCGTTTCATATCTGAATTTGCTCAAATCGACCGATTTGGCTTATTTCGGCCAAATCTGTCTATTTTGGATGGAAACAGAAGCAAATTGATGAAAACGTGCCAAAATGGCTAAAACAGGCAGAAACGAGCGAAATCGGTCAGAAACGATCGTTTCATCAAGGAATTTGTTGAAATCGACCGATTTGGCTTATTTCGGCCAAATCTGGGTATTTTGGCTTCAAATTGCACCAAATAGATGAAAATGTGCCAAAATGACTAAAACGGGCAGAAACGAGCGAAATCGGTCAGAAACGATCGTTTCATATCTGAATTTGCTCAAATCGACCGATTTGGCTTATTTCGGCCAAATCTGTCTATTTTGCATTCAAATTGCACCAAATTGATGAAAACGTGCCAAAATGACTAAAACAGGCAGAAACGAGCGAAATCGGTCAGAAACGTTCGTTTCATCTCTGAATTTGTTGAAATCGACTGATTTGGCTTATTTCGGCCAAATCTGTCGGTTTTGGCTTGAAATAGAACCAAATTGATGAAAACGTGCCAAAATGACTAAAACAGGTAGAAACGAGCGAAATCGGTCAGAAACGATCGTTTCATCTCTGAATTTGTTGAAATCGATCGATTTGGCTTATTTCGGCCAAATCTGGGTATTTTGGCTTCAAATTGCACCAAATAGATGAAAATGTGCCAAAATGACAAAAACAGGCAGAAACGAGCGAAATCGGTCAGAAACGATCGTTTCATATCTGAATTTGCTCAAATCGACCGATTTGGCTTATTTCGGCCAAATCTGTCCATTTTGGATTCAAATTGCACCAAATGGATGAAAACGTGCCGAAATGACTAAAACAGGCAGAAACGAGTGAAATCGGTCAGAAACGATCGTTTCATCAAGGAATTTGTTGAAATCGACTGATTTGGCTTATTTCGGCCAAATCTGTCGGTTTTGGCTTGAAATAGAACCAAATTGATGAAAACGTGCCGAAATGACTAAAACAGGCAGAAACGAACGAAATCGGTCAGAAAAGATCGTTTCATCAAGGAATTTGTTGAAATCGACCTATTGGGCTTATTTCGGCCAAATCTGTCTATTTTGGCTTCAAATTGCACCAAATTGATGAAAACGTGCCAAAATGACTAAAACAGGCAGAAACGAGCGAAATCGGTCAGAAGCGATCGTTTCATCAAGGAATTTGCTCAAATCGACCGATTTGGCTTATTTCTGCAAAATCTGTCTATTTTGGCTTCAAATTGAACCAAATTGATGAAAACGTGCCAAAATGACTAAAACAGGCAGAAACGAGCGAAATCGGTCAGAAACGATCGTTTCATCTCTGAATTTGTTGAAATCGATCGATTTGGCTTATTTCGGCCAAATCTGGGTATTTTGGCTTCAAATTGCACCAAATAGATGAAAATATGCCAAAATGACTAAAACGGGCAGAAACGAGCGAAATCGGTCAGAAACGATCGTTTCATATCTGAATTTGCTCAAATCGACCGATTTGGCTTATTTCGGCCAAATCTGTCTATTTTGCATTCAAATTGCACCAAATTGATGAAAACGTGCCAAAATGACTAAAACAGGCAGAAACGAGCGAAATCGGTCAGAAACGTTCGTTTCATCTCTGAATTTGTTGAAATCGACCGATTTGGCTTATTTCGGCCAAATCTGTCTATTTTGGATGGAAACAGAAGCAAATTGATGAAAACGTGCCAAAATGGCTAAAACAGGCAGAAACGAGCGAAATCGGTCAGAAGCGATCGTTTCATCAAGGAATTTGCTCAAATCGACCGATTTGGCTTATTTCGGCCAAATCTGTCTATTTTGGCTTCAAATTGCACCAAATTGATGAAAACGTGCCAAAATGACTAAAACAGGCAGAAACGAGCGAAATCGGTCAGAAACGTTCGTTTCATCTCTGAATTTGTTGAAATCGACCGATTTGGCTTATTTCGGCCAAATCTGGGTATTTTGGCTTCAAATTGCACCAAATTGATGAAAACGTGCCGAAATGACTAAAACAGGCAGAAACGAGCGAAATCGGTCAGAAACGTTCGTTTCATCTCTGAATTTGTTGAAATCGACCGATTTGGCTTATTTCGGCCAAATCTGTCCATTTTGGATTCAAATTGCACCAAATGGATGAAAACATGCCGAAATGACTAAAACAGGCAGAAACGAGCGAAATCGGTCAGAAACGATCGTTTCATCAAGGAATTTGTTGAAATCGACTGATTTGGCTTATTTCGGCCAAATCTGTCGGTTTTGGCTTGAAATAGAACCAAATTGATGAAAACGTGCCGAAATGACTAAAACGGGCAGAAACGAGCGAAATCGGTCAGAAACGATCGTTTCATATCTGAATTTGCTCAAATCGACCGATTTGGCTTATTTCGGCCAAATCTGTCTATTTTGCATTCAAATTGCACCAAATTGATGAAAACGTGCCAAAATGACTAAAACAGGCAGAAACGAGCGAAATCGGTCAGAAACGATCGTTTCATATCTGAATTTGCTCAAATCGACCGATTTGGCTTATTTCGGCCAAATCTGTCCATTTTGGATTCAAATTGCACCAAATGGATGAAAACATGCCGAAATGACTAAAACAGGCAGAAACGAGCGAAATCGGTCAGAAACGATCGTTTCATCAAGGAATTTGTTGAAATCGACTGATTTGGCTTATTTCGGCCAAATCTGTCGGTTTTGGCTTGAAATAGAACCAAATTGATGAAAGCGTGCCAAAATGACTAAAACAGGCAGAAACGAGCGAAATCGGTCAGAAACGATCGTTTCATCTCTGAATTTGTTGAAATCGATCGATTTGGCTTATTTCGGCCAAATCTGGGTATTTTGGCTTCAAATTGCACCAAATAGATGAAAATGTGCCAAAATGACTAAAACAGGCAGAAACGAGCGAAATCGGTCAGAAACGATCGTTTCATATCTGAATTTGCTCAAATCGACCGATTTGGCTTATTTCGGCCAAATCTGTCTATTTTGGATGGAAACAGAAGCAAATTGATGAAAACGTGCCAAAATGGCTAAAACAGGCAGAAACGAGCGAAATCGGTCAGAAACGATCGTTTCATCAAGGAATTTGTTGAAATCGACCGATTTGGCTTATTTCGGCCAAATCTGGGTATTTTGGCTTCAAATTGCACCAAATTGATGAAAACGTGCCAAAATGACTAAAACAGGCAGAAACGAGCGAAATCGGTCAGAAGCGATCGTTTCATCAAGGAATTTGCTCAAATCGACCGATTTGGCTTATTTCTGCAAAATCTGTCTATTTTGGCTTCAAATTGAACCAAATTGATGAAAACGTGCCGAAATGACTAAAACAGGCAGAAACGAGCGAAATCGGTCAGAAACGATCGTTTCATCAAGGAATTTGTTGAAATCGACTGATTTGGCTTATTTCGGCCAAATCTGTCGGTTTTGGCTTGAAATAGAACCAAATTGATGAAAACGTGCCAAAATGACTAAAACAGGCAGAAACGAGCGAAATCGGTCAGAAACGATCGTTTCATCAAGGAATTTGTTGAAATCGACTGATTTGGCTTATTTCGGCCAAATCTGTCTATTTTGGCTTCAAATTGCACCAAATTGATGAAAACGTGCCGAAATGACTAAAACAGGCAGAAACGAGCGAAATCGGTCAGAAACGATGGTTTCATCTCTGAATTTGTTGAAATCGACCTATTGGGCTTATTTTGGCCAAATCTGTCTATTTTGGATTCAAATTGAACCAAATTGATGAAAACGTGCCAATATGATAAAATAGGCAGAAACGAGCGAAATCGGTCATAAACTATCGTTTCATCACGGAATTTGCTCAAATCGTCTGATTTGGGTTGATTTCGGCCAAAACTGTCTATTTTGGCTTCAAATTGAACCAAATTCATGAAAACGTGCCAAAATGATTAAAATAGGCAGAAACAAGCGAAATCTGTCAGACACGATCGTTTCATCAAGGAATTTGCTTAAATCCACCGATTTTTCTTATTTCAGCCAAATCTGTCTATATTAGCTCGAAATAGAACCAAATTGATAAAAACGTACTAAAACGACTATCGTTTGCGTTCTTGGTTCCAATACTTGCTCCGATATAATCGTAGTGTTATGAATCAATTCGTCTGAATTTTGGTCTTTAATTACAGCAGTGTCACTGGTTTTGAAGGTCGCAAAGGAGATTCTCCGAATAGCGGTTATGAGAAGATGTTTGGAAAAATTAATTTAACAGTTATGTGCTTTTAATAAGTCTAAGCCTAGAATTCCATCAAAACAGGACATAAAGTCGAGAACATAAAATTTATGGAGTTTATTTAGTAATTTTAAATGAATACTTTTGGTCGCCATGATATTTTTCCCTTCGATACCGGAAACATTCATATTTTTGTCGCGAAGCGCTTTTAAGTTTTGAATTTTATTAGGTTTAATGGTTGAAATAGAAGTTCTAGAGTCCACCAGAAATTTCAAATTAGTGTTTTTTACTTGTGGAAATATCAGTTCAGATTCAGTCAGGGTTAAATTTCTAATTCGCTCATATCGTTGACATGGTGAGATGGATCTAGGTTCTAATTTCCCGATGCCGCTACACAAAAATTTTCGTCAAGTATTTCGTACTCCAAAATTTGATCAGCGGATTCATGTTTCAGTTGATTATTGATAACAGACTGATCTGTATAAGTTTTAGTTGAACTTGAAGATTTTTCAGTTTTTATTGAGGCTTGTTTAGTGTAGCAAGATTCCACACTATGCCTAAGTTTATTACAAAAAGAACATTTTTTATTAACAAATTTAATTGGAGGTTTACTTGAAGAGGTTTGAGGATGTTGCGGAATGGTACTTAATGACAAATTTTGTGAATTAGCATTAGTAAAAGGACAAGTGCTTTGTTTAAGCATGAATTGTTGATTTTCAAAATCATTTATTAAATTTATTAATTCTGCAATAGATGCGGGTTTTTGTAAACGAATGGTTGTGCAAAGAGGATCTTTTAGAGCATTCGTAAGGGTTAAAAGGGCGAATTTTTCATGATATTCGCGTAAAACTTTCCGAGCAGATGCATTGTATCCAGTATCATATTTAATAATTTTTTGAATTCCCAACAGGTGGTTTTCGACACGCTGAACAAATTGTAATGGCTTCTCGTTTATAAGTTGTTTCGAATGGGTCATTTAATAGGCTAAACAATGAATATAATGCGACTCGCCAAATTTCCTTATCAATATATTTTTATGGTTTACCAATCATTTAGTTCCAATGACGCTAGTTAGTCCAAAGCGGGACCTTCTAATTTTGCTTTTATAATACATTGGGAAATATTCAGTTCTTAAGGATCAAAACAGCTGTAAGCGAAATCACTAATATCTATGAAATTATGCAATTGTGTTTTAGTACCTTCAAACTTTTGTATTAATTAAAATACTTTATTATATGAAAAATAATTATTGGCAGAAGGTTGGCCTTGAGTAGGACTTTGAGTCATTTTGACAAAATAAAACTGGGTGATCGCTAACTTTTAACTTAACGTGAACTAATAAATAGAGAAAAAAAGAAGAAAAGAAAAGAAAAAAAATGTTTTTTTAAATAAATTTAGGTAGCAGTTTAATGGTGTAGTCAACGACTTACCTTAGACTATTAGTACTGGTGTGGGTCCACAGGTGATTCCAATAATCAGGGCACTTGACGTGAGGGCCAGGTTTGGAAAATCAGGTTTTTGGAATTCTTCCCGATGAGTTTCCTCAGTGAGAACCAAAGGGTTTCGAAGTAACATCTAATGGTGGTCTTTGTTTTTTCGTCAAGTCGCCTCCAGAGGGTGTCACAATACCGAGATTAATGCGAAAATGCAAAATATTAATAATGTTATCTTCTCGGAATCCTACCGATTGCGCCAGTTATAATAAGGCAACGAATACGTAAAATCGTATATTGACTTTGAAAAACAAAATTTACTAAAACTGTCTACATTAGGACAGACCAGTTGGTTCTGGTACATCAGAATCAAGATACGAGCTGGCAGGCTCGCCATAATAAACATAAAATCAAACAAACAAACAAAGGTTCAGACACTTGGGGAACGATGCCCATTGCATCTAGATAAAATTATGTTATCCACTGATTATCACACATCACATAAATATTCTTGTAGTTGAAACACTTTACAACCTATGAACTTCTGGTTTGAAGATTCGATAAGGGAACCTCGAGGCCATCAATCTGACTTATTATATGGGACAATTGGACTTCATTTGCCCTGATTATCGAAATTCAAAATTTGAAAAATTCACATAATGAGTGATTGAGAATATAAATGACCCTGTAGTTCAGAAATGTTACAACTTGTAAACTTCTAGTGTGAATATTCAAAAGGGGGACCTCTAAGCCATCAATCTGACATACTATGTGTGGCAATTGGATTTCATGTGCCCTAATTATCGAGATTCAAAGCTTGAAAATACGCTCATAATGAGTAGTTGGGGATATAAATGATCCTGTAGCTCAGAAAGGCCGTGTAAGATTAAGTGATCAATTCGACCCCCACGGACAATCGATCTGAAATTTTTACCAATTGTTTCTATCACTCAAAGGACTTACCACATAAAATTTCAACTTCCTAAGTTTCACTGTTTGAGGATAGAACGAGGTTGAGTGTGAAAACTTGAAAACTCCTTATCTTGGGAACTGTTCATCTTACAGCGTGAAGCAAAATCATGCGTCTTTCATTAACCACCTTCTTATTTTCCTATACTTGCAGATTTACTGGTTGATGCCAAAGGGCCGAAGTCTCAAAAAAAAAAATTAAGGCCGTTTTAGAGGAGTTCGCGCTTTGGTACACCAACCATTTTTGCACACTGTGTACAGAGGCTGTCAAAATATTTACTCACATCGAATCAGATTTGTACCAATTTCAGTATTTAGGATATAGCGATTCGAAGTATATGCATATAAGTATGAATAATTTATAAATCTAAATCCATATTATTCATATAATTAACACGGCGAAAAACAGCACCAACACCAAATGATGTCGTTATGCAATATACACGGCATAGAGTCTCTAGAGCTGCTCTATAAAGTGACGGTCAAGTAAGTACAATTTATGTACCCAGAAAGAAGTGAAAATATTCAATGTTTTTGAGACCATCGGTTATTATTCAGAGAGGATTGTGACGTCAGCGTCTTGATCCGTATCATTGTCTTCTTGGACACCTACGAAACCAGTGGTTTTAAACATGTTGGTCAAAATCTCGGCTGGGTTGATAATTCGAGCTAAGTAACGAGCATGTGATAAATAATAAATAATTGCAGCCACATGAGAACAACAACCGACAGTACGCTTCTCATTTACGCAATCACAGCAATAATGGCTTAGACCCGATACATTATTTCGTTTTAGCGTATACTCGACGAAAGAAGTGTACGTTTTCCGATTGCAATGCCGAAAACGAGATTGTACTCTCAAAATACTTGCATTTTCCTTTAAGTAATCAACATTCAGGGAACCATCCTCGTTCGTTATCTCTGCTAAATAATATTTAGGTTGACCCAATGCGCCAATTGCACAAATGGAAAGCGTACTGTAATGTGGATAATGCACCATATGACATGTGGTGGTGGTGGTGCATTATCTACTCAAGAACAGTTCACTCCGAGAACCTGCACCGACAAGTGACACTCACATCAATGGCATTTGACGAGTGACAGGGGCGGAAATAGCGATAGGGTTAGTTAGCTATATAAACTCGCTATATAACGACCCTAAAAAATCTCTCTTATTATTTTGCTCTCTTCACCCTCTGGTCTTTTGGCTCTTTCACAGACTCTTGACTCTTGCTTTTCTCTTCGCGATCCTAAAAGTTCAGAGCTGTCTTGTAATAAAGTACCACAATTATCACCTTCCGTATAGTATATACAGTTTGTGATAATAATAGTTTTGTGTTAATAAAATAGTCAAGTAGTATTTGCACGTGTTTGTACCTAGGACTAGTATTTTGGCCGGGTTAGAATACTGTCGCTTCAGCGTGCCCACTTAGTAACGGGAATATAAATTCCCCCGTTAGCACCAATAGTACGCAGCGTTACCGCGAATCCAATCGGTATACGCAAATACCTAAAAACCTGAAGGATATGTCCTGCGTAATCTCGAACACATATGAACGAACCTAACCTCATTTCAAAATATAACTTTGTTTTCTTTAATTGTTAGTTGACTTTTGTTAAAGATGTCGGGTTTATAGGGGTTTGCATTTACTGATGGGATTCGGAGTAACACGGCGTGCTGTTGGTGCTAATGAGGTAATCTATATTTCCGTTACGAGGTGAACACGCTGAAGTAACCAGTATTCTAACCCGGCAAGGATACTAGTCCTAGATACAAAATATGCGCTGATACTGCTCGGCTATCTTTATTTACACAAAACTATGGCTACGTTTATTATCACAGTTTGTATATACTATATTGAAGGTGATAATCGTGGTACTCTATCTCGAGAGAGCTAAGAGAAAAATAAATAATAAGAGAGCTTTTAAAGGTTGTTTTGTGTTTATATAGCTAACGAACCCTTTCGCTATTTCTGCCCTTGCCATTCGTCAACTGTCACTCCTGTGAGTGTCACTTGTCGGTGCAGGTTCTCGGAGTGAACTGCTCTCGAGTGTATAATGCACCACAAAGATAGTCTTTGCCAAGGTTCCACGAACTTATATATTGGTCAGTTAAAGTTTTCTGGGCGCTAAAAATGGTGTTTACACTCGAACAAAAAGTTTTTATGGTTGAATCTTATTATCTGAATAGCCAGTTCCTAAGCGGAGAATGGGCTTATAAAATTCAACCGTGTCTTTAAGAGTTTTGTGAAAAGTTTCCCTACATTGCAGTGCTGGAAATGCAATTTTGTAACAATTTGAATTACATTGTGAAATTGTTTCGTGAAATGGGCAGTGTTAAAAAAAAATTGGAAAATGGTAGACCAATTAAGTGAACCCTTGAACTTGTTGAAGATGTGAGGCAAGTAATGGAAATAGTCTTCAGACTGAAAGAGACATACAAACGTACTTACACCTTTAACTTAGCAACACACATATCCGTGGAGCCTTGGAAAAGACTATTTTAAATAAAAATCAACTAATAATATAGGTAAACAGGGTTGTATTTTAGCACAACAGAGTTGTATTTTTAAATAGAGTTAAGTTCGCTCATTTATGTTCCAGATTTCGCAGAACATATCAAAGGCATACGAATTTGCTGTCAAATAACTCCATGGCCTACTTCATCTAAAATTTTTAGGACACACGGTAGAACCTGTTTATATGCGAAATATTCCTCACAATAAGAAAATAAGAGAAAACCGTATTGTAAACTGTTACCATGAGTAATTGAGGAGATCTTTTCCAATGAGCTTTATTCCATTTGTCTGCTTGTTAACAATTTTGTTCTATATGAAGTCATACAAGGTGTCCATTTTACGAGCTTAACCATGGGGATCTCGGTTATATAGAGATACTAGATCGGTTAAATTAGGGCAAAGATGGGGACATTTTTGAGCTTTGTAAGATGCCGTTTGAAGAATTGCAAAATTCCGATTACTTCCGGAAATACAAGGGAAAATACGAAATTTTGAAAAAAGATTTTTATTTCTTTCTGAACTTATTTGAAGAGATAATTGAAAATGGCTGGCACATTGTCCTAGCTACTTCTTCTCCTCTACAACATGGCGGTTCCAATTTTGGAATTCGACGTTTTGATTTTCCGGAACCAACATCAACTTTGTTTTTTCTTATGGGCGTTTTCTTGGATTTTTTCATGTTTAAATTCATTTTTTTTTCTGGTTACTATGATATATCACATGTTAAGATTCAGACTTACAGTTTGGTGGAAATATCAAAAATCCTGTTTCTGCAAAGAGTGCCTTGGAAATAACAATCATGCTTTTGTTTCGATAAACAAATTTATGACATTCCGGCTGAATTTAGTTCAACGTTACATACGTTTGTAAATTGGGTATATCATTATCAAAATATGTTGAGTTTGGGGAGTTAATTTATTTAATCCCAAGTTATAATACAGACAAGCGACTAACAATTCAAGAACACTTCACTGCACTGTATCGTACTCCTTTGAAACCCGTTGAAAAAGAGCATGTGTTACTTCCTAGCGACCTTTTATAGTCTGTGACCGTGTTTTCTAGAAGGGCCTACCCTTCTCGAATTCGCCGGACAATGCAGGAAGATCCATGTACCGTCTAGGTAGTGGTGGAGAAAGAGAGCTAGAATGGCGCAAGTACAGTGAGCGAGAGAGCGTGAGACTCCCACCCAGTAACAGTCCCAACAAAATACCTTTTTTAATTGAAAAAAAACGAGATATGCTAGAAATTTATTACGCCTTTATCGTTATATCGAAATACCACCGTTTCTCCGCCTTGTGGTTATCTGTAGAGCATTCCTTTGTCAGTCGTTCGAGATTACGTGAAATCTAAGAAGCCGACCCAATGCACTAATTTTAAGAACGCACCAACAGGAAAGAACAAAAATCATATGTGGAGTACGAAACCTCAAAAAAACCATGTAAACACTACATTTTATCCCAAAACAATTTTCTGAAAAAGCTCGCGTGGCTGAATCGCCAGTAGATTTTTCAAACTGTTTTTTTCCGATGATGTTATGGAACATATTGTCTATCAAACAAATTTTTACGGTTCGCAAAAAAAATCAGCACCTCAATTTTACTATGAACGAACTTTACGTTTTTTTTGGTGCTCTCTTACTTAGTGGTTACTCTAAATATCCAAACAAATGCACATTCTGAAATTCCACTAATGACGTTCCGGTTATTTTCAGAATTTTATGAGACTCAGTAGGTTTGAGCAACTTCTAAGACATCTGCATTTCAATGGTGGCAACAGTGCCAACAATACCGACAGACTTTTCAAACTAAAACCGCTTATTGACTCACTAAATGAAAATTTCTGTCAATATGGCGGACTTGACGAATACTTATCAATTGATGAGAGTATGATTCCTTATTACGGAAAGCACTACGCGAAACGGTATATAAAAGGTAAACCCATAAAATTTGGGCATAAAACTGGGCATTTTGTCAAAATAGCAGATATATGATTGTATTCCAAATTTATATGGGTAAAACTAAGGACGAAAGGTAGTTCGATTTAGGGGGAGATGTGGTATTATCTCTGATAAAATTAGCAAAACTTGAAGAAACTACTGGGCATAAGCTCTATTTTGATAATTATTTTACTGGCAGTGGTTTATTGTCTTACTTGTCTGATCACAACGTTTATGCCACAGGAACAATGCGTCAAAATAGATTGGAAGGTCGTTTCTTTCCAGACTCAGCATCTTGAAAAAAAAGACCCAGAGGATCATATGAATTTTTTTTAACTAATATGATAAGATTATGATGGCACAATGGAAAGACGACAAAGTGGTAACTATTACGTTTATTATTTTGAAGATCAGTCAATATCAAATACCAAATGTTGGTGTAGAGAAACCAAATCTAAACAAAATCTTCCACAGCCTAAAATCATTTCAAATTATAACAAACAACAAATGGGTGGAGTGAATAAAATTGATGGTTTGGTAGCTGCATACTGATTACAAAGAAAATGGTATTGGCCCATCTTTTTATATTTATTCGAAGTTAGTGTAGTGAACGGCTGGCTAATTATGAAAAAGCTTAGGTCTGAAGATCCAAATTGCGGAAATTTGTTGACGTTTAGACGGTACCGGGAATGTAATTAATTAACTCGCCCAGGTGGGTTTGTGGTCAGTAAAACCGCCGCTGCTAAGGAATATTGAATTTTACGAAAGAGATTGTTCTTCAGGAAATTAAGTTGTATCAGCTGAATTTATAATTAGGACAGGAACAATAAACTGTGATAAAAAAAGTGCTCACAATTCGAAACGGTTGTTTAAAAGGTAATAATTACAAAGATGTAGCATAATAATTGGTTATAATTAATAACCTGGCATGCATGTAAATTAAATTAATCCAGTATTTTTTTAACGCAATAACATAAAAACGTCCGTTTGTTGACCACAGAGAGGTGCCAAATTTGTTTTCCCTGCTCGTTCATTCAAAATTAGTTTTAAAAATTCAGGTTAAGGGGTGTGCATGAAGTATAGGAAAATATACGGAGTGCCTCCAGAAGGGCGGTGGTGTTCCTAAACTATTTCTGCAAGCGTGTTCCTCAGCTGCCTTAAACTGTTTTTGAATCATATGGAATAGTATATATTTTAATTGTTTTTATAATATAAAAGCGAGATCGACATTAAAAAAAACAGATACTGATTTTCGCTCTCCTAGTGGCGCGACGAATGCTCATCAAAGGAGGGAATCCTTAGGATTTACCAGTAGCTGCCTAATACTATGTTATTGAATGATATGACTATGTTATGAATACTATGTTATGAAATGTGAAACAAGCCTCAAAACCTTATTAAGCACATAATAATTTATCGGGCAAAGAGAAATAATTGCAATACATTTACATTTTTAAGTTAGTCATGTGAGCCCTGCAGCACAACTTTAGCACGCAAAAAGCACTTAGTAAGCATAGATGTCAATTACTTTTTTAAAAGGTTTTCAGATTCTTTTCCAAGCAATTATTGTTATTAATTGCTCGACTTATATTTCCAATTGTCCAATTGCTCTAGGCCAGTATTGTTGTCTTCTAAACCGTAAACGGTACAAGTTCGGTTAAATTAGACAAAAGTTGTCAAATTTGATTACAAGTTAAGATCTTGAGGCACTTTCATCGAAATTTCTTCGGTTTCTGAAACATTAGGAAAATACGAAATTTTGCCAAAAACGTTTTTTGTAAATAAACCGAAAACTAAAGATTTTCGAAAAAAGTTTTTCCTACAACATTTTATTGGGTTTTAAAGCTCTACATATTAATGTTAAATTTTAAAAAATAGCACTTTTAGTTTCTGAGATATTGACAATAACTTCAATTTTTAAAATACGGACCTACATTTATTGTTTGCTATTTTAAATCCATATTTTATCCTAATTTCACTGATGTGTCACATGTTTACATTTATTAACGTCTCGTTAGAAAAATTACTGACAATATAAATCAAATATCAAATATATTATTAGGGTGAACCAAAAGTTCGTGTGTTCCTTGCGTCGTTTCAGTTTGTGCAGTTTTTTGAAGTCAATAAAATTACATTATACGCAAGTGTTACATAATATTACTTTGTATCGTTTGAAAAGATCTTTTATATTTACTTGTTAGCTACAATTAATTTATTGTTTATTTAATTTATTTCCGTTGAAGTAAAAACATGGGAAATTTTGAAATTCGAGTAATTTTATGTCACTACTGGAGGCAAGAGAATAAAGCTAGTGACGAAGGTTCAAAGAAAATATGCGAAGTAGAAAAAGAAGATGTAGTTTTAGTTCGAACAGCGCAAAAATGATTTAAAAGGTTCAACGAAGAACACACAGACAACAGAGATGAGCCATGTTCGCGTCGTCCTATCACTGTGAATACTGAAGCCATCCATGAAGCCGTTGTCAAAGCCAATCCATCAACCAGTACACACACGCAGATTGTCGGCTGAATTCAATATTCCGCAAACATCAGTTGTTCGACATTTTAACATTATTAGAAAAGTCAACAGGCGCTGTCGAAAAGTGCCTCATGATTTAATGGAAAATCGAGCCCAAAATTGTGTAGACACGTGCGAAAATTGTCGGAAAATCCGCACGACGACCGTTTTATCCGCCAAATTGTTACTTGTGATGAGAAGTGTGTTTTTACTTCAGCAACCTAGACAAGTAAAATCAATGACTGAATCCCGAACAAATGGCTGGTAACTGGTAACCAAACGAGACCGGTTTCCCAGGAAGATTTTATCGTGCATTTGGTGGAATTTTGAAGGTGTAATTCCCTTTGAACTTGTTCCAAACGATCGTACCATCGACGCATACCGTTATTGTGCTCAACTCAGCCGAATGTACGCAGAGTTAGGTTGGAAGTAACCAGCATTGGTCAATCGAAAGCGAGTACTTCTGCAGCAAAACTGTAACACCAAACCGCACACGAACCAAGGAAAAAATCAAAGAACTCGACGCGATCGAACTTCTACCACATCCAGCATACAGCTCGGTCCTTGCGCAATTCGACCGTCACCTTTTTCACTCAATGGCACACTTCCTGCGAAGTTGCAGCTTCGATAACTAAGGTTCGTTTATATTGGAACAGATTTGCTTAGTGATTAAAAGTTAGCGGATCGCTAAGGGGTTAGTGCCAAGAGTTGTGGTGCACATATTGCATTTATTTGTATTGTAGCGTTAACGCGATTTGGTCGAAATGGCGATATCAAAATTGTCCAGAAAATTAATATTGTTTGAAAATTCGACGGCTTTTCTCTACGACGTACCAAAATCTTATAGATCTTGTTCAGTTTATGATTTTAACTAACAAAAAGCGGAAAGTGTTTATTCGTAAATCGTGGTACCAAGATGTTGATTAGACGTGGCCTAATTCTTGATACGTCTAGTTAGCAATGGACTGGATGCTTGCGAAGGACCACCCTGAGTTCGCGGTCTCAGAGACACTGTGTTCGTGCAAATGAAGAAAACAAAAACCCTTTTTAACGGTAACGAAGGTTTATTGTTTACAAACAATTTCGAGTAATTTAGCAAAAAAATAACAACTTTTCGTGACAAGTTAACTAGTGTACTAATTAACCGTGTATAGGAACCGTGAGTAAAGAATCGCGTACGAGTAACGTGCAAAGTACGGAGTTAAGAGTCGACGGAGACGCACAAGAAGAGAGCGAATTTTCTTCTTGCAAAATCTTAAATACTAAAGTTAATGGTAAGCGTACATAGGCTTACCAGAAACTAAGAGGTCATCATCGGCACTTCTTCTAGATTTGTCCTTGTGACTTGCCTAACTTTAACAATATAATTGGGTTTTATTGGAGGGCGTTTATGACCAGCATCGAGAACGTGTCTAAATTCTAGTACGCACAAAAGGTCGGCGAGGAGTTTTATTACATAGTTAGTCTAAGATCAAACGAAATGCGAATCAACATCTGGTCATACGGGCAAAGTGGCAAGAGAAAC
Source organism: Euwallacea similis (assembly GCF_039881205.1). Lineage (NCBI taxonomy): Eukaryota > Metazoa > Arthropoda > Insecta > Coleoptera > Curculionidae > Euwallacea > Euwallacea similis. The sequence goes on from NW_027098669.1 coordinate 15,670, forward strand.
GAGTAATGTCCATAGGCGTAGCACACGGGTTCCTTACATACTAGTCACAGATTTAATACAAGGCTTATGAAGAATACAACTTATCGAACTAATAGATTAAATTATTTATCGGATATTCTGTCCTCTACAAAAGCCCTAACAGAATGAACATGGTAAATTTAACAATTTATAACTTCAAGCTCGCTTATACAACGACAAATTTTTTGCGAATATTTACGTATGACTGAACAGTCATTCAATTGCTTACTTTCCAAGCTAGAAGAAAGGCTAACAAAAGTAACTACTAATTTATGGAACCGATAAATCCTGAACTTTTTATCACTCTCTGAGCTAAGTAAAACCGAATTAAAGTAAGTTATATTTTCGTGAACCGATACGGACTTTTTAAAAAAAACCACTAAGACACAAAATTGGTTTTATATATTAACTTCAAAAATTATAGTAAATGTGAACATCAGAACAACAGGAATAATAATAATAATTTACATCGAGCTTAGAACTATTTATATTTTAATACTGTTTATGTCAGCAGAAATGACAATGGCGTTGTTGGCTTATAGCGATGCATCTAGTATGTTCCATCATATAACTCTTCCTCCCTAAGTTCCAGCTTCTCAGGCTAGACGTGGAAGTTGGATAACCTCATGTGGAGACTCTGGTTTCGGCAGGTTTTTTCCTTTGAATCCTTGACAATAATATTCTTCTCCAAATGGCAGCTACACAACAACCTATCATCAGAGCATGTATAAATATAGTCCATATACTTGGCGAGGTGGAGATTTCGTCACTCATTAAGGCAGGTCGGATCTGTTCCTGAAAAACTTCACTATTTAGTTTATGGAAATCATCTAACTTTAACTCCGGCAAATGTACACTTAAGTTCAATATGTGTTAGATTTAATAGTTTTTGTTTAAGTCCGGAAATAAGGTTGTGAACTTGACATCACATTATTGAGTTTATTATGCACAAATTTATCACTAATGGCAATTTGGTATCCTACAGGAAGTTGACATAAAAATGTTCCCTTTATTTTCTTTGCTTCATTCTGTCCTCCTTGACAGGATATCCATACTATTTCTTTCGTTGGACACGCCAGGATCCATATATTTGTGTTACCCAACTAATTGAGTAATACTTCGGTGATTTTAGCTTCTACTTGGTTACAAGTGGATATGGTTTTATCAGAGTTCAACAGCTTAACTTTAGAAGGGGCATTATCTTGAATTTCTATCAGATCTTCTCTAGAACACAGGTAAAGTTCTGGTGTGACTTTTTGACATTCCTTCTTACAATAGCTATAGTACAATGGACTGATTAAGAGAAATTTATTTCGTATTACAACCTTAAACAGATCTTTCACATACACAGGGATAGAATACAAGTGAAAGTAACTAAAGGATTAATTATGAACAATCGGGACGTGGAGGATGTACGTAATTCTATTATTCGAAATGAAACATTCAATATTAATCATTTTTTCAAATAATGGAGTGTTTTTAATTGTTACAGTTAAAGGGAGTTGAGTCTTTCCTAATTGATTCTGAAGAATATACAATTCATTGTAAAGATCCCTTGTTTCAATTATACTAGGGTGCATAATTCTGAGCTTAGCAAACGCTATTGAGTTTTCTATATCTTGAAGAATAGAGTTAATTAACTCGTATATGTCAACAATTTCGTTAATTATTTCCTTTAGAAATACATAGTTTCTGCTATCTATTACATCTCTTACATATGGTAAAACTTGATTCATTTTTCCCTCAATTAATTTGTCGTTTTTATACAGGATTCGCCATTACTCCGGCCTTGGTTCCTGGTGTCTTTGTATAAATATCAATATGAAATGTTTAGTACAGTATTCATTTATATTGGAAAGCTGCATGATTTAATAATATTTTTGTTTATACAGAGTGTTCCGTTTTCGCTGGGCAGCATAAAGTTATACTTTTTTAAATAGCAACCCATAATTTTTTTACACCATTTAATGAAGCCTAAATTTAGAAGAAAAATACATTAAAAATTTTTTAAATTGGTTGCGACGTTGCCATATTAGAGCAATTTCTTTAAAAATGCAGCATCAGAAAAAAATGATCACAAAACTGATGTTTTTTGAAATTTTAAAATTTGTTTTTGTAAAGTAGTAAATGAAAGTCAGAGGTACTTAAAAACTTTAAAATATTTTCTTAATGCACCATATTTTTTTTGTATAAGAGCGCTAATTTGCAAATTTTACAAATTACTGAAACTCATTTTTTTCAAACGGTATCCATGATTTTTTTCAAGTCTTTCTAATGTAGTTTTTAATTCTCTACTAATTTGCAATAACATCTTTTCATCTAACATTTACAGGTATGGAGATATTTACAAAATTTCAATCAAATTGCAACAGGTATTATTATAATCTAACAGGTTTATTCTAGTAGGCTTTGCTTCTATTTAACAAAAGTATAAGTTACTTATTTTATTTAGTTGTCATATTACCTGTCACTACCTTCTGCATCATTAACTTACAATTAAAATGAATTTTCTACAAAACGAATTAGTGGACATTGTGTTTATTTTGGGTGAATGAGAAAAAAATTGATAAAATTAATAAAAAAATTAAAGCATTTTTTTAATTTTACTGTTTTTTTATTATTCTTTAGTTTAACTAAAGTTTACTTTATGAATATTTCTAAAACTGTAAATCTTAATTATAATAATGTCTGTTGCAATTTGATTGAAATTTTGTAAATATCTCCACAACTGTAAATGTTAGATAAAAAGATGTTATTGCAAATTAATAGAGAATTAAAAACTACATTAGAAAGACTTGAAAAAAATCATGGGTACCATTTGAAAAAAATGAGTTTCAGTAATTTGTAAAATTTGCAAATTATTGCTCTTATACAAAAAAAGTATGGTGCATTAAGAAAATATTTTAAAGTTTTTAAGTACCTCTGACTTTCATTTACTACTTTACAAAAACAAATTTTCAAATTTCAAAAAACATTAGTTTTGTGATCATTTTTTTCTGATGCTGCATTTTTAAAGAAATTACTCTAATATGGCAACGCCGCAACCAGTTTAAAAAATGTTTAATGTATTTTTCTTCTAAATTTAGGCTTCATGGTGTAAAAAACATTATGGGTTGCTATTTAAAAAAGTATAACTTTATGCTGCCCAGCGAAAACGGAACACTCTGTATAAACAAAAATATTATTAAATCATGCAGCTTTCCAATATAAATGAATACTGTACTAAACATTTCATATTAATATTTATACAAAGACACCAGGAACCAAGGCCGGAGTAATGGCGAACCCTGTATAACTGTAAGAAAGTTTGATTAAATTTCTCTAATACAGTTAAAAATAATGTGCCTTGAGTTAGAATTCTTGCTTGTAAATTTCTTTAATTTATTTGGAGATTGTTTATCAGCTTATCGTATCTTTCTCCGTCAGATGCATCTAAATTTCCCGTTATAGTTTTGAATATTGTATCTATGCCATTTACTAATTCACATTTTATTCTGGGATAGCTTGGTATAATTCTATTTAATTTCCTTTCTACTCTTTCTCAAACGAATTTTAATATTTCTAGAAAATTTTTAAATTCATCCAAATATGGTTTCAAATGATTAATCGTGTCTAGTGTTTCTGTCACGTTTGTTGTCCTTACTCTTAGTATGTTCATTTGGTGAACAATTGGATTTAAATCATAATAATGTATCATTGCGTGAGTATTTTCAATAATTTTTGCATTTCCGATTTTAAAAGGTATGATACCGGGGTTATCTTTTAATTCTGTTATCTTGACATTTTCCTGTGTTGAAGTTCCGTGTGCATCGGTCAAAATGCTAAAATATAACGTTTTAAATTAGTCAGAGTGTAGATGAATAATTTTAATTTACGTATTACAGTAGAGACAATAGAATTTAAATTATTACTTTGATTCGAAACTCTATCTGTTCCTAAACGGTCTTTTAACGTTATCCATATGAACCTTTTTTTGTTTCATACTGGTAATTGTCTTACGAACAGGGTTTATAGATTTTAACTGTATCGGAGATCTAAATGTATTGCCTAATTTTTGTCGCGTATTTTCTTTAATGTAAACCTCTCTTGTGGGTTCGAATAAAGACGAATTATCCCTACCTTCATTTATTTTTCCTATTACTTTTCCCTTATTTTCAACTAGCCTTTGATTTATTTTAGAGTATAATAACTTAGTTCTATCTTTGTGCTCCGTCACATAATTGGACATTAATCATTTGATCTAATTTAATATTAAAAGGATCTTCGGTAAAACTTGGATATCACGGAAACCACTTAGAGCGTTACTTTTTTTTCCCGTAATCTACTTGCTTAGTAGTTCACCAATATGTTTTTTTTTTGGTGTGGAAATGCTTTGTTCAAAAGTTTGCTTTTCCACATTTATTTCAATACTTGACTCTTACGGGACCGTGGAGCGAACAGAGGTACTGGATGGGATAAATAAAAATAAATTGATGTAAGTTGAGGTTCAGGTTAGTTCAGGTTGAGTTGCAAGCGGACCACGGTCGAAGACGGACGTGCGGAAGTGAGTTCCTGAGATAACAGCAAATAGTTTTTGCATAAACAGCGTAAAGCAGCGTTTTTCAATGCTAAGTGCAGAGAATAGCGTTTTAGGTGTGCGAAAACTAAAACAGTCCCCACCACCGGCATGTGTGCTCAACTTGGCGACTTTTCGCGTGACCAACTTTCAGCGTTCCGCAAAATTATTAACGTTATTTTCTGTTTTAGCGTTTTGGAGTGGACTTGCGAAAAAGAAGGACTACTGATAAACTTATCAAGGAGCACTTAAAATCTCTGAGGCACTCGGAGCCTCGGGAGCCCCTGGTGTAGCCATGCAGGCCCAGGACCTAAAAACGGGAGGACCATCAGGAAAGAAAGGAGGAAGTTGCGCCGCGCCCAAGGCGCACTTGCGGGAGAAGAGGGAACTTACAGTAAGGATGAGAAAGGAGTGCTAGGGACCAAGACGTACAGGGCCGTCCTGGAGCGGGCGAACAGAATGCTCGCGATCAGGGTGTCCTGCGTGTATCGAACGGTCCGTGTGCGGCGGTGTGGGCACTGGCCAAGATCCCGCCGATCAGATTGCGTGTAGAAGAGAGGAGAATGGTGTGGGAAAGAGAAAAAGGTATCAGAAATGAGGCCAGATAATGGGTGATGAATGAATGGGAGAATGAATGGGCTATGTATGATGGGTGGATGAAGGTCTTTGTTCCGAGCATAAGATGTTGGGTCGAATGTGAATGGACGAGGATCGGGTATGAACTGACGGAGGTATTTACTGGACACGGTGTGTTCGGGAAACACCTGCACAGAATAGGTGTTGAAGGGAGTGACGGCTGCTGGTTCTGCGAGGAGCCGAGAGTCGCGGATACCCTGGAGCATATACTCTGGGGATGCCCGAAGTAGGAGGCTGAGCGAACCGAGGCTAGGGGGGCTGGACTCAACCTGGACCGAGGGACGATTGGCAGCGAACTTGTGGAAAAGGAGAGTAAGTGGAAAGCGTTTGAATGTATGTTATATAAGATTATGTGCAAGAAGAATGAGAGGGAGCGCATCAGGAGAAAAAGGCTGGAGGAGCGGACTGCAGATTGAAGGACCAGGCGCCCCGAAGGAATGCTGACCAGGCGATACCGGGGCCATAAGAAGAGAGGAGGTGGTTTTAGTGGGTAGGCCGGCGACGTAATGGTCGGTCAAATCCCACACTACCCGGCCGCGGGACTACCAGGCCGGGTGTCTTTGGAAGATTTCCACCTCCTCGGGCACAAAAAAAAGGTAAGTTTAGGTAAATTTAGGTAAGTATATAGCACCCTCCCGAGGTGTCTCCACCTTGACGTGGTGGGAGGGCTTGAGGGTCCCTGCGACCCCAGGAGCCATGCCGGTGGGTGCAACTGTGCCGGACGGGTCCTGGGAGAGGGACCGGACAAAGAGAAGCACAAAGACAAGGAATGGGAATGAGTGAAACGGAAAACACTGTACCCCAGGCGGGTGATAATCCCGCCACCGGTTCCGACCGGGTGGAAGCCCCGGTGGCCGGTGCTGGCCCCACGGATTCTGGGGGGGGCCAAGTACACTCAAGGTACCCGCAGTGGTACAGCGAAAGGTATGGGGAGAGAAGACTATCCGAACCTTCGGCGGGAATACAATGGAGGGAGGATAGGGACAAACAGGCACAAGAAAAACAATCACAGGATGTGGATACAAATAAGGAACATGCAACACAAAGTAAAACACAAGCACATGCAAAAGAATTAAAGATAGAATTAAATAAACAAGTATTCTGGAATCTAAATATACAAAAGGAGGAAAGGAGAAGAAATTCGGAAGCGGAAGTGGGTAGAAAAAGAAAAATTTTGGACACATCACTAGGAAGGGACGATTGTGGGGCATACAAGAGGAAGGAAAGTACGGAGGTCTTCTTGTTAACTGAGGCGCTAGAGAGGGTATAAACACTGATAGAGGATTTAAACAAAAAAATAGAAAAGAATACACATCGGGAAATCAAGGAAATCAGTACAAAATTGACAAAACAGAGGGAAGTTCTAAACAGGGATATAATTAAAAACTTTCTGGTGAAACACAAATTTGAAAAAACTAAAAAAATGGTGTATGACGCTGATGTTCAAACAGAAGACAGGAGGAAGGACAGTAAGGAACAAGGAAGTCAGACGGAAGGGGATGAGGTAATACTTACCTTGGATGGGATAAGAAATTACGAAGATTATAAAGGAGTGGAGCTAAAAGTATGGAGTAAAGAGGTATATAAGAACACGGAAGTGAAGGTTGGGAATCCTATGGAAACGGGAAGAGAAGTTGTGAAGGTGGTTTTCGTGGAAAAGGGGGACTTAAAGATGGAAAGGGGGATACAGGCCAAATATAGGGAACGTTATCCGGAAATTATGGAGTGTACACAGGGGTATGAGATTATGGAGCAGATTGTATAGCTTCAGTTACAGGACCGGGGGAACATGGAGAATGAGAGGGCAAAAGGTGGTAAGGATAGTATTAACCGAGAGGGAGGAGGACCTGTGGGGGAACCTGATGAAACTTAGGGAGGACATGATAGGGGAAGACGAAGTGGCAATTCACCAGGTGGATGGGATGAAGGTTGGGAACCTATGGAAAATGGTAGAGGTAGTGTTCGAAGGGAAGAAAACAAAAGTAACTATTTACATAAAAAAGCAAAACGAAAATGAAAACAAAAAGAAAGAAACAAGAGAACAAAGGAAAACGTACGCGCTGATAGTGGACAGACAACCAGGAATACAATTGGAAGAAAATATAGACAGAATCAAGAACTCAATAAAGGAGGAGGAGGGGAATAAGGAGATAAGAGGACTCAGAACAACAAGAGATGGGAAAATCTTGATAACTATGGGGAAACAGGAAGATAGTGCAAGGGAGATCAAGAAGAGAATACAGGATGGTACAGTGACGAGGGTAAGACTGGTGGGACCTAACACTAAAAGAGTGGCAATACATCTGAGAGGCATGGATGCAACAACAAATAGAACAGAGGTGCAGCAGGCTGTGATGGAAAGGATACCGGATATGAAGGAGTAGGAATTCACGGTGGGGGAATTGCGGTCAAACAGAGGGGACACTCAAGCGGTGACGGTGATGTTGGAAGAAAGGAGAGTGAAGGAATTGATGAAAGATCCAAGGATAAGGATTGGATATGTTGTGTGTAGGATGGAAAGGAGATTGGAGGTGGGAAGATGTTACCGCTGTTGGGGACTAGAACACGAGGCCAAGGACTGCAGGGGAGAGGATAAGACGGGATGTTGTTTCGCCTGTGGGGAGAGAGGCCATAGGAGAAGAGAATGCAAAGGAGAGGAAAGATGCTGCAACTGTGGAAAAACTGGACACAGGACAGGATCTGAAGGGTGTGAGGTTTTCAGGAAAGCCTTGGCAAAAGCCCGGAAACTGGAGAGAGGGAGCAGGAGGAGGAGTGAGGCAGCGTCTCGCCCCAGGGAAAGAGAAGGGGCGTAGACTCTAAGAATTCCACCCCCCCCTGAAGTAATGCCTAACGGCGGTTTCGGGGGGGATCCGGGTGAAGAGAGGAAGGGGGTTTTAGTGGGTTGTCGGCATTTCGCTGTTCACCGGAGCCCCACACAGCCAGATCGATCTACCAACAGAACATCAACGGCCTGGCGGAAGTGCGTAAATGCATTTCCCCCACCTCTATAAAAAAAAAAGAAAAAAAAAGGTAAGTATATAGCAAAATAAACTTTGTTTTTTTTTATTAATCTATTTATTAACGGAAATCACCATATTCCAAACGAATTATATTTAATAAAGCTTCCATTGACTTTCCGGTATAAATCGTCCTTTCAATTTTCGCTTCAATACGTTCCACTGAGATTCTATCCTTTGTGTATGTGTCCCATCCTCAGCAACAAACTCTTTGCTGTGATTTACCGTATGATGACTGTAGCCCAAATTCTTAAGGCCATCATACGCCTTTCAACAATTAGTTCACACATCTGATCTTTCAACTACATGTTTCTGAATGATGGGCAGCAGAACCTCCGCACTACGCTTGTTGTCAGGACATAGTACACAACGCAAATCTTCCGATCTTTCCGCTATTATGCCTAGAACCCAATGCCCATTAAAAATCCTTCTCCTGTTATATTTTCTATGACCAAACATAGACTCGGCAATCTAAAATGTAATACTATTTATTTACCAATGTATTTATGTAAAATTGAATCATAAAGAGATTCTGGAACTAACCCGAACTAACCTGAACTACAACACCTTGACATCCAGTTTTAGGCATTTGTTCCTGCATTTTGGAAAAAGCTTCTGTTACCATTGCCCTACAATATCTTACACGATTGAAAATTGTGTCTGTAGCAAACAGCTTTTCCCCATCTTGCGTACAAGCTCGCTGGATTTGTTCATAACTTGAACCGTGACCGTAATGATAAAGTAAACTAGTATAAAAAGATTAAATTAAAAAATATATATATATTTATTAATTAATACTCACATGAATTCACTTTGAATTGAAAGCCGAGAATTTTCAAACCATGTGCCACTGGAGACGAATATATCAGGTCGACATTTATTCCGTTTTAGACATTGATATTGACCCAAATTAGTGTCAGAGTCAAAATAATGCGAAAAACGCGCAACTGGTTCGGAATGACCTTTTGTTTTGCTTCTACAAAATGGCGGCTTCGGAAGAAGTCCTTCTCGTAAAGCTAGTTGATAGCCTTCTTCACGGGTTTTAGGCAACATATTATCATACCATTTATATTCCATGATTTCAACTTTAAATTTCCAAATAAAATCGTTTACCTATATCGGTCCTATATAGGTCGGACTTTCTGTGCCATAAGGGCGCCTACCATCATAAACCCAACCGACGGGCGCATACCTATATCGGAGACACGCTAAATTGCGGATCTCAGCATTAGTTCAATTTAGACTGCGTTTATTCACAAGTAGCGTATTTCCCAAACATAAAATAACCTTCGGTATGGCTTTTTGGGTATCGTCGTCACTCCCTCCACATAAAATCTCCCCAACAAATACTGACATACATTGGCGTAGCTTAAGGGACTAACTACGGCTAGTTTACGATTAAAATTAACTAATTACTTAACTCAAGGCACCAACAATACTACAACTTACCTAAACTTACCTCAATTTACTTTCATTTATCCCACCCAGCACCCCTGTTCGCTCCACGGTCCCGTAAGAGAGTCAAGTATTGAAATAAATGTGGAAAAGCAAACTTTTGAACAAAGCATTTCCGCACCAAAAAAAAACATATTGGTGAACTACTAAGCGAGTAGATTACGGGAAAAAAAGTAACGCTCTAAGTAATTTCCGTGATATCCAAGTTGATCCGGATCTTCATTGCCAATGTGTTCATTAATTATATCCATAGGTTTAAATTTTGTTGTCGAATGAATTGAATGGTTATAAGCCAAAATCGTATATTTCATCTTTTATTCGATAGGTAATTTCGATTGACCTTGATTGTTTAACAATCTTACGTGTTCTGTTAAAGTCGAATGCAATCTTTCAATTATTCCGTTTGATTGCGGATGTTCCGGTGAACAAAAATGAATTTGAATTCTGTGTAATTTCAGAATTCCGTTACGACAGTGTTTTTGAATTCGGTTCCATTACCGACGATTATTTTGATAGGAATTCCGTGATGTGAAAAGAAAGATATCAAATTATCAGCAATTTCCGTCGTTGCTAATGTATTTAACGCGTATGCTTAAGCGTACTTGGAGAAACTATCTATTATCTATTATCGTTAAAAATGTTGTCTTATCTAAAATATAGGTATCGAGATGTGTATAATTTCAAATGGTTTAGTTGCCATCGGCGTTATGTTCATTTCTATTTTTATTGAATTTCTTGCATATTTACTTCTTTGACAAATTTCACATTGGTCTATGTACGTTTGAATAGATTCCTTAAGATTTGGCCAATAATATTTAACTTTTATTCTCTATTCCGTTTCCTCAATTTCTCTATGATTGGTTTTTCCTTTATTATAAGCCTGAATAATCTTTGGTATTTCGTCTTTTTCTGTAACATCGATTAACTTTATGGTGCATCTTTTAAATTTTAAAGACGGACATCTAAAATTCTTTCTCGCGGTTTCACAAAATAACGGTTATAAATCAGGGTCTTCAAAATATAAATAATCAAGTTTTTCCGTGGGAACATTCTCCACTATAAATTTCATAATATCCCTTTCGAAGTTATCTTCATATAATTGTAATAAATATCTTCTTTTTCTTCCAAATAATTCTAACTTTTTAGGTTTTGCTGGTGAATGGAAAACACGAGAAATTATATTTTGATTGGCTCCATAATTTACTGCAGTTTCCACTATAGATACACCGACAGTGGGGTTCTGTTCTGAATTCGTATGTACGGTTTCGTTTTCATTATCAAATTCGATTTATTGTATTGGCTCCCGCATTGTATTCTGATCCAAATCATGTTGCACAATCATCGACATTCGGTCTATCTCATCCTCTTTCGTATTTATTTGTTTATTATATAAGCCAATAGTACTTGGTTTTTGTAAATTTTCGTTAAACTTTTCCATATACTCTACGAGTTCTGTAAATCCATCAGTTTATTTCGTATGTATTTCAATTCTACTTAGGGCATCAGCATTTGTATTTAGTTTTTCTTTCTCATACATTATTTATATTATAATTATATTATAATCAAATTCTTTTAACCTAATACGCCATCTTAAAAGTTTTGACGACGGGTCTTTTAAATTAAATAACCATTGTAGTGGTTTATGATCTGTTACTATATTAAATTTCCTTTCAAAAAGATAAGGTCTAAAATATTTAGTTACCCATACTAGGCAGAGGCATTTTTTTCAATAGTCGAATATTTTTGTTCTGAATCGTTTAAAATTCTCGATGCATATGCGATGGGTAAATCTTGACCTATTTGTCCTTGCGACAACACTGCACCTAATGCTACATTACTTGCGTCGCAAGTTAGATTGAACGATTTGGACATATCTGGGTATTGAAGAATTAGCTCGTTAATTAATAAAGTTTTACAGGTTTCGAAACAATCAATGAATTCCTTATTATGTTCGATCTTAGCACCTTTCTTTAAGCATTGGTATTTAGCAAAATTATTAATAAATTTCCGATAATAACCCAATAATCCTAACAATTCTTTAATCTGCTTTGCATTTGTGGGTATCGGATAGTTTTTTATCGCCAAAATTTTGTCTAGATTCGGTTTTACTCCTTCTGGTATCACAATGTGTCCTAAATACGCTACTTCTTTTCTCAAAAATTCGCTGTCATTTGTATTTTCAAATTGGTTTCCCTTAATCTATTGAACACTGATCTAAGCCTCTCCAAATGCTCTTGTAATGATGTAGAAAAAATTATTATATCATTTAAATAAACTAAACACTTTTGAATTCCTCTCAAAATGTTATTCATCACTCTTTGAAAAGTTGCTGGGGCATTTTTTAGTCCGAAAGGCATACGAGTATATTCGAAGTGTTCTTGTTCTGTGTTAAAGACGGTCTTCGGTATGTCAGCTTCTTCCATCTCTATCTGATGAAATCCACTTGCGAGATCTATCGTGCTAAAATACTGACATTTTTCGAATTTATCTAAAAGATCGGTTATGTTTGGAAGCGGGTATTTGTCATCAATTGTCTTTTTATTGAGTTTTCGAAAATCTACACATACACGCTATTTTTGTTTTCCTGATGCGTCAGCCTTTTTTGGTATTATCCAAATTGGTGCAGACCATGGTGAACTTCTAGGACGGATTATATTTTTATTTAACATTTTGTTTATTTGATTTTCTACTTCTTGTTTGTGTACAAATGGATATCGATACGATTTCGCGTAGACCCGTAATTCGTCAAATGTTTTTATCGAATGTTTAATTTTACTAGTAAATGTAAGGGGCATATTTTCGTGATAAAATATATCGGAATATTCTTTTCAGAGACTTGAAATTTTTAATTTTTCTTCTTCGTTAAGATGATCAGTTCGAATTTCCGAGGGATCAAACTCTTTTTGTGCTTTAAGATCGGTTTCAAGGAAATTTATGTTAATCGGTGCATCGTAATCATAGTTATAGGTTTCTACTTTAAATGGCTCAGAAATATCCAAGGTTATTGGTTCAATTGTATTATTCAATATCGTTGTTAGAACGTAACCATATCTAGCTTTTGTAATACAATTTGGAATTTCACAATTATTCAATCTCTGATGTGGTATTATAATATTTCCATATTGAACATCTGTTTTAATTTCAATAACCTGTTCACTACGCGGTTGTATTGTAATATTATTTATTTGATTCTTAGTTTTATGAAATTGGAATTATTTTTTAGTATATGGTGTTACTAAGATTCCCTTATCGTAATCCAATTTAGCTTGCAAAATTTTTAGATTGTCTACACCTATCAAACCATTAAAAATGTTGTGAAATTTAAATAAATAAAACTTCATCAAAACAGGAGTGGGCAATTTGAATAATTTTGAAGCAGGAATTTCAACACTGAATTTATGAGCGGATTGTTGAAAAACTGTTGAGACTATAAATAGATCTGATTTAATACAATTTAGAAAAAAAATATTAGCCAAGTGTGGATCCATGAAAGATTTTGTTGATCCACTATCGATTAAAAATTTTAAATTATGTTCAGGAAAGATCACATAGGATAGCTCACTTGCGTTGTTATTGTTTACCGATATAACTTATAGTGTCATGTGTCGTTGTTCCTTCGGCCGGTTCGGGGAAAATTTTTATTCGAGTTGTTTACTTGAACATTTGCTGACTCAACATTTTCGTAATAAACATCGGATTGAAACGTATTTTTTCAAGGTTCTTTATAGAGTTCTCGAATTAATGAATTTAATTATGTGCAATTTTCCGTGTCAACAACAGAATCAAACGTTTCTCTTACGATGTTTTTATTATACAATTCCTCAACTGCGTAATTCGGGGATTGATTAGTAATTTGCCCATCACGGTTGGAATTTTGAAAATTATTTCTATTATTATTATTATTAATATTATTACTATTATAACATGGTTTGTTAAATCTTGCTCTTTGTCTAGTTGACATATTCATTGGTATGGGTCTTGGCGAAAGCTTATTTTGATTAGGTCTGAAAACATTGGTCGTTAATCTGTTAACGAAAGGTTGAGAATTTGCTTGGAAGTTTTGTTGCGGACGATTGTTTGATTGAAATTGTATAAAGGGATTAAATGGTAAATTTGAATTATTTGTATTGAAACTTGGACGTTGGAAATTATTATATGCGTATGAATGTGTACTGTTAGGTAATCTGGAATTTTGTAATTTTGTATTTGATTGAAAATAGTGAATGTTACTTTCCTCGTTTACGAACTGTAAAGCTTCAGGGAGATCTCTTGAACGTATGCAATGAATTGTAGTACCTAACGGTTCTTTAAGACCCGACAAAAATCTTTTTAAAACTAGATTATTATATAAATTCTTCTTCAAGGTTCTCGCATTATCTGTTTCTTCATGAACATCAATATATGAACATAATAAATTAAGTATATACAAAACTCTATCATATAATTGACTCGGACTTTCATTATTCTGTTGGCGAACCATTACCATATCTCTATTTAGACAAGCTTCGTCTCTCTGATCGGCAAAATGTCTATTTAAAATGTTCCTTAATTCTTCCCATGTATTGATGTTCTGCGTACCCAGTACCAATTTTGCATTTCCTGTTAATTTACTTATGATGCAGTTTAAAAGATATACATTTTGAAACTTATTTGGTTGTTGAGCAATATAGAATGAATGAGTCGCTTATTGATCGACATACACTCAAGTATCTGCCAAGATCATTAGGATTACCATTAAAATCAGGGATGCATTTAACATACTTAGTTCTGAATTCAGCCATTTTAATTTGATTTTTAATTGAATTAATGGAATGACAGTTATTTGTGGCAAAGTCTGTTGAAGGCTTTTCTAAATGAACCAATAAATCGTCAATTACACTTATCACAGTATGACGATGGTTTTCACTATCATAGCTATAAGGGCAGGCATTCTGGTCAGCGATGGTTATCCTTCCAAAGATGCTGGTCCTTGCGAGGTCGGCGAATTTAGGCCTAACCCCTTCTCAATTTGGATGGCTTCTTTTTCTTCTTCACGTAGAATTCGGTCACTCCAGGTTAGTTCGGTATCGGTAATTCGATAACGAGCCCAAAAGTGATTCTATATCGACTGCACCAGTTATATCTTCGTAAACCGATACGGACTTTAAAAAAAAATCACTAAGTCATAAAATTGGTTTTATATATTAACTTCAAAAATTATAGTAAATGTGAACATCAGAACAACAGGAATAATAATAATAATTTACATCGAGCTTAGAACTATTTATATTTTAATTCTGTTTATGTCAGCAGAAATAGGAATGGCGTTGTTGGCTTATGGCGATGCATCTAGTATATTCCATCATATAACTAGTAAAAAACATTTGTATGTAGTGATAATGGTATTTTATATTTTAACAGTACAGCTAACTATATGTCAAACTTCGTCGTTGCCGTTATCATAATCAAAAGTGTTCAAAACTCGTTGTGCCGATGTTTGGTTGTTAAAAGCAAAGGCAGACACACTTGGTCGAAATAATGAGAAGATACTATATTGGGAAATTCAGATATTTGCAATGCTGTTTGGGAATTTGGATGCGGATAATAATTGTTGCGATTGCAACAAGTTTCCAACTTTTCCAGTTCCGTTAATATCAATCCCTGTATGTGGCAACGAATTCGTAGTTTTGCCGTACTATAGGCAGCTTTATAATGTGGGGGATTGCCTACTGTAGCCGATTGGATATCTGGGCAAAAAAAAAGAAATTCCCAATAAAACTTAGTCTAAACAACATTCTTACTTTCACTTCTTAAATAATTCTGCTTCTTAGTGTGACTATTGAATTCATCTTCAGCTTTAAATGTCCCAGAACTAATTCCCGTTTCGGAGTTTTTAAGCAAACGAGTGAGCTGCACTACGCCCTCCTGGATAATTTGGTCCAACTCTCTTTCCACGTCTTGAACCAAGTCCGGTTCATTGAACAAATCGACAAATCGATAACTGAACAAATTATTGCCAATTTGAGGAGCGATTTCTTCATCAAGCAAAAACATACCTTAGCCACAAATATAGATCTAGAACATCGAAAACAGCCTCTAGGTGTACTAAATCAATTATGGTTTTAGGGGGTTGTAGGGGTAACTCAATGAATCTGCACAGCCAACCAAACGTTATCGGTTCGTTTTTGCTGAGCTGCCTCGTATAGTGAAGAAAAGGGAATTTAAAAAAGGAGAAAAAAAAACAGAATTGTTACTTTTAGAAACATGGTACACGCAAAGGGCATTTTCTTGTTAATTGGAGAGCAGCAGAAGACGTATCTGGCCCTCAAGGGAAGAGGTACGTACTAAATCATATCAGCAAAAAACTTGAAATCCTCAATGTTACACATGAAATATAACGAGTTGTCTACCGTGGATATATTCACGAATATGTCCTAAAATTTCCTCAAATTTTCAATGCTATTTGAAGGCATGAAAGTTGTTCCTAAGTACGATTAAGTTACTTAAAGTAGAATTTGGTAAATGATAAGCATATAATTCGATTTGCTCTGCAGTAGGGTGGAGTCCTGCCTGAATTATAGGTTCAGGTTCAGACAACAATAAATTCCGTAAAGTGAGCAAATGTTCAAGTTTAAAGGTAGTCACGAAGCCTTGCTCCCACCAGGTTCCATACCTTCCAGCCCTACCTACTGAAATGCTGTTCATCTCTCATTCTCACCCTTATTGTTCATTGTAAGCTTGATAAAAGAATAAAACATGATGCGTCGTATGCTCCTATTATGGATTTATTTTGGGTAAAACTATGTATGAATAGTGGAGCAAACTCACAAATTTAGTCCCATGCCAATAGCATCAGTGGCCACCAAGATCTTGCAGCTGTTTTTGAGATCGTCGAATTTAACTGCCTGCGCCAATTTGGTACCTATTACCAATCAAAAGTTTGTTTTGAAAATTGCCACAGATTTACCTCGAGGCAGACCACCGTAGATCACTACTACTTCATTTCCCCCACTTTCAATGGCACGTGAAACAGAGTATATCTCATTTTTGCTGAAGCACACGATACAGTCGCCAGGATGCACGTTTTGCAAACTACCTGCAAAGAAATAAATACACATGAAAGGAAAGGGCTTTTCTCCACAGTAGTTATATTATTTGCAGAGTTTATGCAAATAGAACGTGGGAACAAGACTAAGAAATTGGAAAAGGAGGGTGAGTTTTAACGCTAAGATGGATTTGTCGGCCAACATCTGCTTATATATAGTTAATAACATTGTAAATGGGTTCACTAAGCGCCAATAAAGTATCAAGTCAAACATACCTAAAGCTTTGTCTTCAACTTTCAATTCAGTTAACCTTTTATAATTACGCACTTTTACGCCCTCCCCAGTAGTCAAGCAAAGTTGGTTTATTAAATCCACTGCGCCGATTTCGCCGCATAAATGAATCTCCTTTGCAGTGAGCACTGAAAGGGCTTTAGTCCAGGCCCAATCTCTTTGTGGATCCCTTATGATTTAAATATCATCGATTATGGCCACTTCATCTAAGGGTGAAATATTATCTCACTAGACAAACTTTAACTCTTGAATTTTTCAGAAGGGAAATTAAAACAAAAATGTGAGGTGAATAGAAAGTTCTTTAAATGGTGTCAATGACTTGAATGGTCTTCTAAAAACTGAATTAGTTATTATGACTATTAAAAAAACTGAAATTGTGGGTCAACAGTCAATATAAAACATAAAACTAATAGATTTTCAAGATACTCTAATAAATTTCATAAACTAAGAAATCATCCTATACATACAGGCTGTGAAAAAAATAATAATAACAAGCAATGCTATAACTCAGTTATTTATGAGCAGATTTTGATGAACCAACCATGACAATGAAATAAAATGATATTTTTCAGATTACAAGGCACCATCAAAGTTGATATTTTTTTAACTCAACTTCTTCTCCTTCAGGTGTCCACTTCAGAATTTCAAATAAAACTTTTGCAAGCAAGCAAACTGGCAAGCTGTAGAAGCAAAAACTGTTAAAAGTAGGAAATTGAGGCAATTCAAAATTCCAATACTTACAAGGAATGTTTACTAAAGTCATTTCAACTGCACAAGAAACTTGGGCTGAGGCATTTTTAGCGGGATCTGCAAATTTTCTCTCTTCTCCTGTGACCAGGTCACATGGGGTTTCCTAAAAACCGCAGATATTCTTCAATACTTATACACCATGTCATTGCATTTGCTAAAAACTTCTGAGACCAATAACTTCAAAGGCCCACAATAAACGCCCGATTTTGCTGTAATAAAGCATTCAAAGGCATGGTAAGTCTTGTCCAAGTTGGCGGGACCTGTATAAAAGATAATTTTCCTGTTTATAAATCTGGCTTCAGGGTACCAATTAGCAGGAAATCTGTACATAATAATCAGTAAAGGAAAGTTTAGTAAAGCAGTTTTACAGAAAGCAAATGTAGAAAATTATGCTCCTGCATAACTTAGCAGGACTAATAACTCAAACGTTAGTTACTGCAGATCTGAGTGTTAGGACTTGCGACGTATTGTTTTATCACGGATTATGGTTGGGTTATTTATTAGTTTAAATGTTCAAAGTGAGTAAGAAACTGAAGTTACGCCCATGGACAACCCCAGTCATTGTGTAATACTGTTGGAATTCCTAGCGCTTAACACCCATCTTCGGTTGAGGGAAGTTATTTTATGATTGGGATTTCCAGCACTATTCTTTGTCGGACTAACATTGCGAATCTAAATTAAAGATACCGCCAAACGAATACAATGGTTGGGCTCCAATAAAAGTCCAGCAATCGTGCTTCTAAGTGCTACGCTTTAACGCGACAAGGTAGCCTAGAAGCCTCTAATGGGGCCTTATCGGGGGTACGCCTATGGGTGTTACACCTCCGTATCAATATTTAAGGAGAGTGCGAAACTGAAGAAGCTCTCTTTTCTCCCTACTTCATCACGGACTCGTACGCGTTAGACTCTCGTCAACATTCTTTATTCTCGATATTGTATAGTTGTTAATGTTATCAATAAACCTTTGTTAAGTTAAGAAGGTTTAGTTTCTTTTATACGCGAAAACAGTGTCTCTGAGACTGCGAACTCAGGGTGGTCCTTCATAATCGATCAATCCAGTCCACGATCTACGTAGTTCATGGTTATCGTATCGAAAGGGGTGAATCGACCCAACCACGTACACGCGCCAAATTTGGACCAAACACTGAGATCTTTTTCAAATCGTTCATACATTCCAAATGTGGGAACATTTGTTTGGCATGTCGCAAGAAATAAGGGAAAATGTCGGTATGATTCCGTGAGCCCTGTAGAATATCGCTTACTATTACATGTAAATCAACAAGCAGGGCTGATGTCTCTAGGCAATACCTTCGAAAACTAACATATGCTTGGTGTTGAAGGTAATCTACAATGAAACTATATTACACCAATGCGAAGACGAAGAACTCACTGTCTAACTCATTTTCCGCTAACGAGTGCTCGATGGACGGGTTCTGGAAAAACTTGTTTAAAATTGTCAACAAATCTGCCTTGTTAACCTTTCGGGGGCCGCGCGCGGAGTCTCACTCCGCAAGATTAATATATTTAAAATAATTCCGTGATGCGTCACCTGCTGATGTGGCGCTGCACAGTAGTCTCATAAAATGCGTTAATAGTGGCGCATGCGCTTTTGTACGTCATTTAGTGCGTTTCGTCTTGGTACTTTCTTCATTGCGGACGGTAATTCCCCATACGACCTTCCTTGCCTTAGTTTTGTGTTTAATAAAAGTATACAACTAAGTTAAAATTGTGATACTAAACAAGATAAGTTGTTTTTTTTCTTTAAAAATGACATCTAAATGTTTCGAACTATTAATTTTTTAGATGTGTTCTTGGGAAGACGAACAGAACCATTTGAAAAAACTTATGGAAGAGTGTTTGTGGGAAGATATACCACAAGATACTTTTGATGATGACGATAAAGATTTGGAAGAGGATGATCTGGTTGAAACACAACGTATTGATAGCAGCACCGAACAAGAATATTCCGATTCTGAAAGTGGTGAAGAAATTTCAATACAGGGGCCTACTTTCACTGGTAAAGACAAAACAACAATTTGGTCAAAACATCCAATAGCAAGATATGGAAGGACTCGAAAAGAAAATCTTATAAAAGATCTTCCAGGTGTCAAAACTTGTCTAAAACACGTAAAAAAAGAATCAAAAATTTTTAGTAACTTTTTTTCGGATAAAATTCTCAACGATATTGTAATTCACACAAATCAGTATATACTAGGGAATCGAGATAATTACCAAAGAGAAAAAGATGCAAAAATTACTGATTTATTTGAAGTTAAAGCACTTATCGGACTTCTGTATTTATCTGGAGTTCTAAAATCTAATCGGCTAAATTTCGACGAAATGTGGGACAAAAATGGGACAGGAGTGGAGCTGTTTCGACTGACAATGCCTCAACAAAGATTTCGTTTCCTCATTTAGCGTCTAAAATTTGATGATGGGACCACACGATCCGACAGACGGCAGTATGATAAACTGGCTCCAATAAGGGAAATTTTTACTGATTTTGTCTTAAAATGTAAAGCTGCATATGTGCCTTTTGAGAACGTGACCATTGATGAGAAGCTCGAAGCTTTCCGGGGAAAATGCAGCTTTCGGCAATACATACCTAGCAAGCCCGGTAGATATGGACTTAAGATGTTCGCCCTAGTTGATTCAAAAACATTTTTCATCGTGAATTTAGAGGTTTACCTTGGTCGTCAACCAGAAGGTCCCTTTTCATTTAGTAATTCGCCAAAAGATGTGGTTATGAGGCTTTGCGACCCGATAAAAGGTACTGGCAGAAATATCACAGTGGATAACTGATTTACCAGCATGGAACTTCTTCAAACTTTGAAAAAGGATTTTAACTTGACTCTTATTGGTACAATAAGAAAGAACAAGAGAGAGCTGCCGCAAGAGTTTACCCGTCCTACAAATCGTCCTAATTTATCAAGCATGTTTGCTTTTCATAACCATGCCACACTTGTATCTTTTCTTCCAAAAAGAAATAAAAATGTCCTGTTGGTATCGAGCACACATCACGATGACAAAATTGATGAAACACAGGAAAACCCGAAATAATATTGGATTATAACGCCACCAAAGGTGGAGTGGACTGCGTTGATAAACTATGTGCGGCTTATGATGTTTCGAGAAACACTCGGAGATGGCCCATGGTGCTATTTTATTCTCTTCTCAATGTAGCAGGAATTAATTCATACGTCGTATATTCTATCAATAACTCGACATGGAACGTTAGAAGACGTCAATTTCTACGACGATTATCATTCCAACTAATAGAAGGCCACCTTCGACGCCGTGTAACGCAAAATGTTTCAAATATTTTGAAACGACGAATAAGAAGCATTTTGGGGATCGATGCCAATCCGAAACCCGCTGCTGCGGCGGCGAATGTGCGTGGTCGTTGCGTTTATTGTGACCAAAAAAAAAATCGGCCTATGCGATTTTCATGTATTAAATGCAGAAAATTTTTATTTTTAGAGCACTCACTAAATATTTGTAATGAGTGTTCTGCTGTAGAAGAAGAAAGTGAATAAGACATTCGTTTTCTAGAATTAGTTTCACTTCATTTTTTGCTATATAGTAAAATAATTTGTTTAGTTTTTATGTTTAACAATAATAGAATACTACATTTTATTCCCTGTTTAAAAATTAATAAATAATTGGTTAAGAAAGCACAAAAGTGTTTAGCGGAATAGTAGTCCGCGTGCGACCTTTTATGTCTTGATTTAAGAGCGACCTCCGAAAGGTTAAGGTTGCCAGTGAGCTCCGCTTCCACGTTAATATCATCGGGATTGGGATTTACTTGAATGGGGGTAAATAGGGAGGAGACACTGTCTTTGGAACCCTTTCTAAACCGGATTTGCAGGCGAAGGAGGAGACCTATTTGACGGTTTACATCGGTTAGGGGCAAAGGATTCTGAAGGAAAACACTGTTTACTGTGCGAAGTACTGTACGCATTTTTGACTTCTGTAACATTTTAGATAAGAAAAATTCCTTAGAAAAATCTTTAGAAAAATTGTAAAATTATAATATAAACATTTTAAATAAAATCTAACCTCATTAGTGTTAGAAAGGCAATGTGAAAGAACAATTCAGGCTATGTGTCCCCTCCTTTATTGCTACTGTATAAAAAGAGAAAGGCATACTTTGCAAGCTTGTCATTCGATACAGCTTATAAATTGAGGTGCGTCGACCTTGTGGTGCATTCCTTACTCGAAAGCTGTTCACTCCGGAACCTGCACCGACAAGTGACACATACTCAAGTTGCACTTGGCTGGTACCCAGTACCGGAAGTACAGAAAGGGTTCGTTCGCCTTTAAAAAGCAAACGACACCCTGAAACTTCTGCTTTCTGGTCCGCTCCTTCGATTCGGAACATCTCCATAATTCTAAGCATTCTTAAGATAAAGTACCAAGTGTATCACGCAGTATTATTATACAAAGCTGTGATACTAGTGTAAATAAATAGTCCAGTGTTAATAAAGTGATTAAGTAGGAAAACACGTATCTTATGTCCAGGATCAGTTTCTTTGTCGGGTTGAATACTGATGCCTCCAGTGTGTTCATTTAGGAACGGGTTATTTGATTACCCCGTTAGCTCCAGCTACATGCATCACCGTATCGACGCCAAGTCGGTGTTCATAAACACACTTCTAAATCTAACAACGCCATCAGTTGTCAAGGTCATACAATATTGACGATCATATATTTAGTTTGTGGGCTTCTTTGGTTGGTTTCGTCTTCGAAGGGTAAACGTTGGATGAGTATTAACCGTTTTTAGTAACTTTAATTAAAATATTTTCTTAAATATTTATCGCACTGAGTTGAGAAAATACCATAATTAATATGGTTATACAGAGAGATCCAATGAAAAATATGCAACTTGCTTTGTCTCTTTTTGTGCAATTTAAAACACAAATGCTGGAAACACGTCGATTTTGCTTCGAAAGGGGACATATTTTAAGCATGAATTCTAACTCACATATTCAGTCCTCCGGCGGAAGACAATATCACCCTTAAAATTTTAAATGGGAAGTGGGGTTGAGTGATAAATCCTTTTAAAGAGCACACACTTATCTTGCTAATGATGTCCTATTTGTTGGATTTTTCTTAAACAGTTAATGTATAAATGATTTTAGGAACCTCAACCCTGTAATTTTAGTATTAATGAAACAGACACCTAGATTTTATTTCACTAACAACTTGTGGTTTCAAGGACACTAAAACCAAGATCTCCATCAGGACAAAAAAAACCTTTTTTTTCCTTTGTATTTTTTGTGCTAAAAATAAAATTAGTCTGTGCACGCGTTTAGCTTGGTTGCTTTTGAAATTATTTCAATTTTACTGTAAAACTATTAGTAAGTTAACTGTCAGTCAATTGACAGTTTATAATCATGTCATTAATTTATTTTCTTTGGGGTCATGTGAAGGGTTTAGTGTACACGACACCAGTAATAAATGTTGAAGAATTAACTGAAAGAATTTTCAATGCTTTTGATGTGATTTGGAATACCCCTGGAATTTTCCAAAGGGTACAACAAAACTTGTTACGACGGTGCAATTTATGTATTGATCACCGCGGTCATCACTTTGAACATTTATTGTAATATTAGTATTTATTTCATTGTAATTAGATAGTATTAAAAGCAATAATAGAAAAACCTCAGACTTTCCTTAAAAAAAGCGTTTAAAGTCGATATGACAATAATTGTCATTTTTCTGGACTACCGTTCACTTTAGAGTATTTTACTAAGAGTGACTTTTAATGCAGAATTGACTGTTCTTTAACATTTTTGAACTCTTTTACCGATAAATCTAAATTTAAAAAAGTTTTGGATGAAAATATGTAATGATACACATGTAACTAGCGCCCTCTATTATGTACAAATTTTAATTATGCCCATCAAATTTATCGGATTACGAAACAAAGATACACCAATTTTCATTTCAATAGTCCCAGTAGTTTTACAATAAATTTTAAAAAAAGAAAAAAAAGTAGAATTTTAATACCCTGTATCTCAGAAATGATGGGTCTTAAGACAATCTTTTATTAAGTAAACTATATTTATTTTTCGATAATCTGTTACCTCTATCAATTTGTCACCATAATTTTGAAACATCCTGTATATGTCGGAAATTTATTAGTCTTTAAGATTTGTAAAAGTAGCATTAGGATAGACAATAAGATGAAGGGCAGGCTGACAGGACCATCTGAAGACAAAGCACTGTCGAATTAGGTCACTATTGCCACAACGCGCTTAAGAGGCCATGTGTGCTAATTATTTGGGTGACACTAAACTATTGGTTTCTTTGCAATAGGGACTAGCAGGTACTTTTCCCATGGTTCTGAAGGACTCACCAGCACTGGGAAAGTTAAGACAACAGGGAGAAAGAACTGGCAGTTAATAGATTGATGGGAAGAAAAACGTTCGTGGAATAGTGAACTGGTTTGTCTGTCTCTTCTATCTTTCTTTTCTCTGTTAATAAAAAAACGATATACCAAATACAAAGAAATGGAGAATACTTCTAAAGTTACCCCGACATATATAACATGTTGACATTTTGATTGAAGAGGTTATAGGGGACATTGAGGTAAAGAATTTTTAAATATAAATCCCTAATCGGGAATGAGCCGTTTTGGCGTTGGCGCAATTTTTGTCCAAAAACATAATATGATCTCGTTCATCCCAAAAGACTTCGATGTTTCACTATTTTTTATTGAAGATAACGCAAAAAAATTATAACAATGGATTCAAAATGGCAACTTCCAACTTCGTTACATAAATTTGTCCATCGAATCATGGAATCATGGAATGTCTTTAATAAAAAATAGTGAAACATCGAAGTCTTTTGGCATCAACGAGATTATATTATGTTTTTGGACAAAAATTGCTCCAAGGCCAAAACTGCTCTCATTTTCGATTACTGGTTTATATGCAAAAATTCTTTATCGCAATGTCCCCTATAACCTCATCAAGTTTGGCACCACCCTTTTGATTCATGCTGTACACATATATTTGTGTGAAAAACTAAATTACAGTTTTCGCAAAGTCCAACATCACATTTTATACATTTCGTACGCATTTTTTATACACCGATTTTTTTTCTTCTGAAGCATAGGCACTAATAAGTGATCTTGGCAATCGAATCTGATATTATTAGACACTCTGTAAAATGATCTGCTGGAAGCAGATCTTACTAGCCTACCCCTTTATTTCACACATCTAAATTTTCTAGGCGCGTCATTCAAAATGAGAAGAGATACATTTTTAGAATATAAAAACCGATAGATGCAAAATAATTTTTAGGTGTTATATTTAGAAATGCCATAATTATTAAAGTTTATTGATTTGACTGATATGCAGCCAATATTACACCCAATATTCTTTTTCAGGTTTGCGATTTGAAGAAACTTCTTAAGAATGGTAAATTGTTTATAAATTGTAACTGCATACAAATAATGTAATGTAATGTGTTTTCAGGAAGGTGCGTTACAAAAAGTTAATGCCCAGTCAGTTGATGAATTTCGGCAAATAGAAAAATTTATTTATGAGAAGTTATTATTGCAAAAAGATTTAGAACTTCAGAAGATCCAAAAGAACGCCGAACTCGAACTCCAGAAGGTCCTAAAGAATGCCGAACTCCAGAAGCTCCAAAAAGATATCGAAATTCAACTTCTCAAAAAAGAACTACAAATTACCATCCAGTAGTATAAAATAAAATTAGAAAAATTGAACAGTGAGATTGTTAGTTTATGTGACTTTAATTGTTGTGAATTAATTTAATTAACCTTGTTATCTTTTAGAGAAGGAAAAATTGGGAGATATTTAAACAGAACGAACATATTACAGTAAGAGGTTTCCTGAATGAAACCCAATTCAAAAATTTTGACCGCACGCTCAGCTTAAGATACGACCAGTTTAGGGAATTTGCAAGTCAATATCAAGAGTCTTTCAAATCATGGGGCTTCGCTGTCAATAGGTTTGCGGATGCGGCGTCAAAATTATACTCTAAAATGTGCAAAGCTGCGCATCCATTTTTCTCCATTGGGTAAATTTATTGCATTCCCGAAAATTATTTACGTGAAACAGAATGGCGAATCTTAGGTTTCCTTTGGGAGACAGATCCATTACCTTCAGAAAATCTGAGAATGGAAAAACACGATAGGGAAGTAGTTAGTATCTCTGTACTAAAGATGGACTCCGTTTCCGTTCCGGACTCCCTATAAACAGTTTTTTCTGGGAGATTAGAATTATACGAAATATATACGGATTGCGGCATCGATTAGTGTCTATGAACGCGCACCCACGTCGCGCATTCGATATGATCTCTGGTGCAGCGGCGACAGGAATTGAAAATTTGCATGTGGGGAACATTGGTTATTTTTATATCGAAAATTAACACAAATACCTCTACCTAATACTAATAATTTTGTTAATTTTCGATATAAAAGTAACCAATGTTGTCTATACGTAAATTTCCGTCGCCGCTGCACCACATATCGTACCAAATGCGCGACGTGGGTGCACGTTCATAGACACTAATCGATGCCGCAATATGTGTATGTCGGAGATTTCTTAGTTTTTAAGTTCTGTAAATGTAATATTAGAAGAGACAATAAGATGTAGGGCAGGCTGACAGCCTTCTTAAGAAAAAGCATTGTCGAGCGAGGTCACTAATACCACGACGCTCTTAAGTGGTCATGTGTGCTAATTATTTGGGTGACACTAAACTATGGGTTCCTTTGTAATAGTGACTAGCAGGTACTTTTCCCACAGTTCTGAAGGACTCACCAGAACTGGGAAAGTTAAGACAACAGGGACAAAGAACCGGCAGTTAATAGATTGACGAGCAGAAGAGCGGTCGTGGGGTAGTGAATTCGCTAATCTGTCTTCATTCTTTGACTATTAAAAAGATACCTTTCCTCGAAAATGGAAAACGCATCAAACGCTATTCCGACATACACACACACATACATATATGTCGGAGATTTATTAGTCCTTAAGTTAGAATTATACCATTAAAACCGATAATAGATGAGGGGCAGGCTGACAAAGCCATCTTGAAGATAAAGCATTGTCAAACGAGGTCACTACTACCGACATAATTAAGTGCCCACGTGTGGGATTTGTCCACGAGAAACAGGGACTAGCAGGTACTCCCCTTGGGTCTTAAGGACCACCCGATCGGGGAAAGTTAAGAAGAGAAAAGGAACAAGTAGTTAAGAGATAGAAGGGCAGAAGGGCGGTCGAGTAGTAGTGAATTCGTTAGTTCGCCTTTCTACTTTTGCTTTCTTAAATTATTATAACGTTAAACATGGAAAACGTTTCTAATATTACCCCGACATATATATATGTTATGCCAACGTTCACATCCTGCTAGACGCTGAATAAGGTATTCGGCGTATCGATTGTATAGTTTATATTATTTTTTCCGATTACGAATCGGGTCTCTAAAAGGGCCAGAACTGATTTGATATTCTTTGTGACCAGACACCTTTTACTATTTTTTTTGTCATTAAAATCTCGTTACCGAACCGTTAGTTTCAATTTTAAAAACTACCGAAAATTAAACCTACACTCAACATAACTGGCGCAGTCAGTAAGATCTCTGGAGAAGAAATAAAGCTTTCTTTTTCGATTTTAATCGATTTAACGGAGCTCATAAGTTACTTTGAATTGGGAGAAACATCAGCCATACCGGGAATACCTGTAGTTCGTGTAAGGCCACGAGACTTCAGAAGACAACTGGACACTGATTGTAGCTGCCCATTCCTGTTCGTGATCAACACCTTCTAAAGAAGAGCGAAGATAAAGGACATCTGTAGTTCGTGTAAGGCCACGAGACTTCAGAAGACAACTGGACACTAATTGTAGCTGCCCATTCCTGTTCGTGATCAACATCTTCTAAAGAAGAGCGAAGATAAAAGACATCTGTAGTTTGTGTAAAGCTGCTGGAACCTAGAAATCGATCAGTTCTCAACTCCTTGGAACATCGTAACAGTCGGAGTGAGTCAAATAATATATTTCGGTTTTAAATTTTATTTCGATTTTATCTTTTTATTTTCTCTTGCATTCGCACTTGTATTTTTTTTCCTTTTCATAAAAATTCAAAAGTATGACTACTCCCCAAGCAACTGCAAATTACATAAATTACGATAAAGCAATAAAGCTTATCAACACTTATGATGGAACTTCTTCTCGTTTACATAATTTCATAGATGCTGTAGATTTTGTTTTTACGAAATTTGACCCAAACAAAATTACTATTTTTCCTTTTGTAGTTAAAAGCCGGCTCGACGGCGCAGCTTTAGATTTTATTAGTTCAAGGGAATTAAATAATTGGGATGAAATAAAAAATGCTCTTTTGGAACAGTTTGAAGAAATTATAGATTTGCAATGTTTGAATTTCAAGTTATGTCAGTTTAAACAAAAAGGAAATGAAAAACCACTTGCTTTTATTGATCGAGTTGAAGGGCAGTTGATAAGAATCAATAAAGTTATTCAATATGATCAGAATTTAAAGGCTACTGACAAGGATTGTTTGAAAAATTTTCACGAAAAAACTGCTTTGCTCACAGCTATTACCGAAATCAAAGAACCCTTATCACAAATGTTAAGATCTTTAAAACCAGCATCAGTGGCAAGAGTAAAACAGATAACTATCGATTATCAAAATCAACAAATTTTTAAACAAACTAATACTGAATTTGCCAAGTTATCTATTAATAATGATAAAGGACAAAATTCTGCTAAACCATTTTTTACTAACGATGATGTATCGAGTTCAAAACTGCCTATAAAAGTTACAATTTCGAAGTGTCGGATTTGTAACAAATATGGACACAAAGCGGAAACATGCTTCAAAAACACAAATAGAACCTTTGTAAATCACATGACTGACGAGCAAACCAAAAATGATGAAGAAGAATTCGAAATTGAGTTAGACGAACATTTTTTAGGCGCCAACTTACTAAAAAACGAGATGAAGAAAAATACTCAACACACACTAGAATTTACCAACTAACTAACGAATATTTATTATATGTTAAAGAGAAAAATTTAAATTTAAACTCTTAATTGATTCTGGTGCAGTTGTTTCTATTTTAAAACCGTTGCATATTTTGAAAGACTACGAACTCGAAGACGAAAATTTTAATATTTTTGGCATTGAAGATAAACCAATTAAAATAGAAAAAGTGTAAATTTCAAAATGTATAAAAACCTTCATAAATTTTACATCGCAGATTTCAATTCACCTTTTGATGGTATTCTAGGTTTAGACTTCTTAGTTAAAAATAAGTGTTTTGTTGATTTTGAAATGAAGATATTATTTATTGGAGATGAAATATTTTCACTTTGTTCACTAGACAAAGAGAAATCTAATAAAATCCATCAAACCTGAAAATACTGAGGCCCTTCATAAGCTTAATTTAAATCATTTACCTAAAGAATTACATAGAAAAATTAAAATTATTTGTAGCAATTATTCGGACGTATTTGTTAAAACAAATGAATCACTAACTTTCAATAATAAAATTAAATACCGCATTCGAACAACTACCGAAAATCCCATCTATTCAAAAAATTACCGATATCCTCATATCCACAAAAAGGAAGTTAGCCGACAAGTCGATGATTTCTTAAAACAAGGAATTATAAGGCATTTTATATCCCCTTGGAATTCTCCAATATAGATAATACCAAAGAAATTAGGTAGTAGCGGGACCCAAAAGTATCGTATAGTAATAGATTATAGAAAACTCAACCAAATAACTATTGACGATAGGTATCCAATTCCAAATGTCCAAACCATTTTTGATTCATTAAAGAACTCGAAATTTTTCACATTAATCCACTTAGCCAGCGGATTTCACCAAATTCAAATGGCTACAGAAGACATAGAAAAGACGGCCTTTTCAACAGAAGAAGGGCATTTTGAATTCACAAGAATGCCTTTCGGGTTGAAAAACGTTCCATCCACTTTTCAACGCTGCATGAATGATATTTTTAAAGAAATTATTGGAAAGTTCAGTTATATCTATATTGACGACATTCTAGTTTTTAGCGACACTATTAATGAACATTTATACCATATTACTGATGCTTTTGAAATCTTACGTCGGAATAATCTAAAAATTGAACCTCACAAATGCAATTTTTTTGTCGATGAAGTTGTCTATTTAGGACATTTAATAACCGCCAACGGAATAAAATCAGATCCCGCTAAAATTCAAGCCATTGTGAAATTTCCATTGCCAAAAAATGAAAAGGAGATAAAATCATTTTTGGGACTTTTTGGATTCTATAGAAAATACATAAAAAATTTTGCAAACTTAACGAAACCTTTGACAAATTTATTAAAGAAGACCACAAAAATAAACATATCCTCGGAAATTGAAAATTGTTTTGAAGAATGTCAATGCTTATTAACATCCGACACTATTTTAGCCTATCCAAATTTTGATAAACAGTTTATTCTGACAACTGACGCCTCAGATTTTGCCATAGGAGCCGTATTATCTCAAATAGACGATAAAACTAATGTAGAAAGGCCGATATCTTTCGCTTCTCGCACACTTAACGATACCGAAATTAAATATTCCACTACTGAAAAGGAACTTCTTTCTATAATTTGGGCAGTAAATCACTATAAGCCATATTTATTCGGTGTGAAGTTCCAACTTGCCATAGACCCCTTGTATGGCTCTTAAATCTGAAGGATCCAAATTCCAAATTAACTACGTGGCGTTTGAAATTAAGCGAATACGGTTTTACTATTAAACATATTCCTGGAAAAACAAATAAAGTAGCAGATGTTCTGTCGCGCATAAATATTAACCAACTAAATCCTAAATCGTTCGATGCATTCCAACTCCACAAATCTAATTTGTCAATAGAAAACTTCGAATATTCCAACGAACAAATCTTAGATATTTATAATAAGAATATTCTTTACATTTATGACGATCTTGACAAAAATGAGAATCATTTTATCTTTGCAGAATAATTCGAAAACCAGGAATATTGCGTTAATAAAAATTAAACCCCATCATTGCGAACAAAATTTTAAAATCCTAGCTGACTTACAACTATCCAAAAATGACACATACTTTGTAACTTATTTTAAAGAAAATTATTATTATAAAATATTAAACTTTCTATACCCTAACATTAAATTTATCATTTGTAAAAATATCGTGACAATTCCCGAGAAAGACGAACGGGAAACCATCATCTTTGAATATCATACTGACCCATCTAATTATCACAAAGATATCAAGGAGACTACTCATAAAATTCGTCAACTTTATAAGTGGAAGAACATGCATCGAGAGATCCCTCAGTTCATTTCTTTATGCCCCACCTGTCAATTATTCAAATTTGATCGACAGAATCACACTCAAACTTTAAATATTAAAAGCTCTCCCGAAAAACCTTTTGAACGTTTATCTACAGATTTGTTTTTCTTGGATAGGAAAATTATAATGACCATAATTGACGACTTGACAAAATTTGCACAAGCAAAAATTATGCCCGACAAAAAACCTGATTCTAAACTTTCTTTCCTTCAAGATTATTTTTACGTTTTTGAAGTTCCTAAAGAAATAATGTCATATCACGATGGTGAATATAACAACAAAAAGATACAAAATTTTGCTAATAATCTTAACATCAAATGGCATTTTACTTCATCAGAATACCATTGCTCTAATGGGATAATTGAGCGGCTTCATGCTACGCTCACTGATTCATTGCGTTTTTATCTGTTGAAACATAACAATTGTAATTTAAATGATGCTCTGCTCATTGCTGTGAATTCATATAATTTTAGTAATCATGATTCTACGTCAGTAAGTCCATACGATCTCGTATTTCCCTATCGTAGCAACCTTGACTTCAACCATCAAATAAAATCTTTTGGAAGTAGAATACAAAAAATTAGAGACAAACAAATTATTCAAAAAACAATTCAGAAGCGTCGTTTCGATAAATTGAACACGAGAAACTCCGAGATACAATACCAAACTGGCCAAAAATTTTGTTAAAAAGGCCGAGAAACCCAAATACTCCTAAAACTGTACTTAACAGCGGACCTTATGAAATCTTATCTGTTAATAACGAAAATAAAATCTTGGAAATTTTACTTGATAATAACGTAAAACGAAAATTCCATTTTAATAGTACGAAACCATTTTACGAATAACTAGAATACTTTCTTTCACAGTGAAAATGCAAGAAAATTAACTATTGATGAGAATATATTATATTATAATTTGACTTCACTTTAACTTGAATTGTACCCAGAAAGACATTGTTAACGAATCACCATTAACCTATAGTGTTCCTTTGTTTTCGAGAACTTCAGATGATAAGAACAAAGAAGAAAATCACTTCGCACGGACCATCGTTCATCTCTACGTCGGTATTTTGGGAAAGGAGATGTTATGCCAACGTTCACATCTTGCAGACACTGAATAAGATATTCGGCGTATCGATTGTATAGTTTATATTATTTTTTCCGATTACGAATCGGGTCTCTAAAAGGGCCAGAACTGATTTGGTATTCTTTGCGACCAGACGCCTTGTATTATTTTTTTTAAATTAAAATCTCGCTACCGAACCGTTAGTTTCAATTTTAAAAACTACCGAAAATTAAACCTACACTCAACATAACTTATATATATGATGTTCAGATCTTCCTGTAACCATAGCAACCAATCCAAGGCATAACCTGACAATAATTTGTATTATTTAATGTTATTATTGAAAATTATATAAAATTTCATATTATGGGAAAACGGTAAAAGATAGGTATAGAACAATTGAACGAGAATTAATTAGTGATTCTAATTAATACATAAAAATGTATACAGTCTGTCCCAGATAAGGATGAACAGCATGGGGATCTCGGAAACGGTAATAGATACAAAATGGTTTAAATTGGGAAAAAGTTGGGCAATTTAAAGCAAATTAATAATCTGTTTTTATATCGGCGAAAGTCCGAATAGTTACGAAGATATCCGGAAAAAAACGAATTTGGCGGTATTCGTTTTTTGCAAATAACTCTTATACGGTTATAGGTAGAGGAATAAAAGTTTTACATTATTAAAGCACTTTTTTGAGAACTGTTTAGCAGTGTTGCCAGTTTTCTTATTATATCCTTACTTTCGGAGAAAAATGAGTAAACTTTTGATTTTCATATGGGCGTGATATCAATTATTTATATTTTCAAAATCGTCATAAAATTCCCTTTTAAGCCATGTATTACATTTAATATTTTTCTCAGAAACTCTATGAGTTATAGCCATTAAAGTATTTTTTGATAAGTCGGCCATGATTTTGACTTATAGTAATGGTACACATTAATTAAATGAATGCTGTGGAAACGTCAAAATTATTTAAAAGTATAAATATATTACTGGTATCAGCCTAAAGTTAAAAAAATAATTGTTTCAAATTATGTATTTAATAACAACAATGCAGCTAAACTTGGATCGAATCGAAATCTCAAATTATAACAAATGTTCAAATAAACCACCATTATTTTCCAGGCATAGGTATGCTCTTTTCACAGTCGAATCTAAAACTCTGTTTAACATTTCTGGGGTAATTGTATTGAATGCCTCTCTTACACATATTTCTAATTCTTCTTCGTTTTCAAAATTTTGAGTGTATACTTTGTTTTTTATGTAACCCCAGAGGAAAAAATCCAATGGTGTTATGTCCGGAAATCGCACTGGCCACAAAACGTTATTGTGAGTTCCAATAGATCTTCTTGGAAACTGCTTAGTGAGATATTCCCTAACGACCCTCGCCTTATGTGCTGGAGCCCCATCTTGCTGGAACCAACAGTCACGAATTTCCGCTAATGGTAAATTATCAAATGCATTTTCAAAATCATGTTGCAATATGTTGAGATACCGGTCTGAAGTGAGAGAGTTGTAATAGAAAACTGGTCCGATAATTCTATTTCCAAATATTCAACACCACACATTAAACCCAAAGCGATGTTGGTGTCTTGATGATTTTTTTAATCGTGGATTCTGTTGTGACCAATAATGAGTATTGTGTCGGTTAAAAATTCCATTGTTGGTTACCATGCTTTCATCTGTCCAAATTATTTTAGAAGGAAAATTTATATCATCTTCACATTTTCTTGTATACCACGCGCAAAAACTTCTACGCCTCACTTCATCACCTTGTACAAGAGCATGGCAAACTTTAAATTTATAACGACGAAAACTGTTCTTTCTTAAAACACGACGGGCCGTTGACTTAGCAACACCAGTACGCATCTCAATATACCTACATTATGCTTCGGGAGTTTCTATAATAGATTGTAAAACAGCATATTGTATATCTTCGGTTAACTTCTTTTTGCGAACATTTACTGGTTGTTTAAACGAACCATATTCTTTTAAATTAGACATCAGTCTTCTAAATATGGATTTTCCGGGTTGCTTTCTTTCCGGGAACTGATTAAAATACATATGTTCAGCATCTACACAATTTCTATGACATAATATGTAGCATGACAACATATCAAATTTCTCTTCATTAGAAAAGCAATTTTGAGCCATTATTATGCACACGTCAAACAAATTTAAGGTTTTGCAACTTTTAAATAATTTTGACGTTTCCACAGCATTCATTTATTTAATGTGTACCATTACTATAAGTCAAAATCATGGCCGACTTATCAAAAAATACTTTATGAGTTATAACCATTAGAGTTTCTAAGAAAAATATTAAATGTAATACATGGCTGAAAAGGGAATTTTATGACGATTTTGAAAATATAAATAATTGATATCACGCCCATATGAAAATCAAAAGTTTACTCATTTTTCTCCGAAAGTAAGGATGTAATAAGAAAACTGGCAACACTGCTAAACAGTTCTCAAAAAAGTGCTTTAATAATGTAAAACTTTTATTCCTCTACCTATAACCGTATAAAAGTTATTTGCAAAAAACGAAAACCGCCAAATTCGTTTTTTTCCGGATATCTTCGTAACTATTCGGAATTTCGCCGATATAAAAACAGATTATTAATTTGTGTTAGGGCTTGTGTAGAGGACAGAATATTCGATAATTAATTTAATCTATTAGTTCGATATCGTATTCTTCATAAGCCTAATATTAAATCTGTGACTAGTATGTAAGGAACCCGTGTGCTACGCCTATGGACATTATTCGTTTCTCTTGCCACTTTGCCCGTATGACCAGATGTTGATTCGCATTTCGTTTGATCTTAGACTAACTATGTAATAAAACTCCTCGCCGACCTTTTGTGCGTACTAGAATTTAGACACGTTCTCGATGCTGGTCATAAACGCCCTCCAATAAAACCCAATTATATTGTTAAAGTTAGGCAAGTCACAAGGACAAATCTAGAAGAAGTGCCGATGATGACCTCTTAGTTTCTGGTAAGCCTATGTACGCTTACCATTAACTTTAGTATTTAAGATTTTGCAAGAAGAAAATTCGCTCTCTTCTTGTGCGTCTCCGTCGACTCTTAACTCCGTACTTTGCACGTTACTCGTACGCGATTCTTTACTCACGGTTCCTATACACGGTTAATTAGTACACTAGTTAACTTGTCACGAAAAGTTGTTATTTCTTTGTTAAATTACTCGAAATTGTTGGTGAACAATAAACCTTCGTTACCGTTAAAAAGGGTTTTTGTTTTCTTCATTTGCACGAACACGGTGTCTCTGAGACCGCGAACTAAGGGTGGTCCTTCGCAAGCATCCAGTCCATTGCTTACTAGACGTATCAAGAATTAGGCCATGTCTAATCAACATCTTGGTACCACGATCCCGGATTAAACATTTTTGGTCCTTCGAGACGGATTAAACATTTTTGGTCACTTCGAACCGGATATCACGGGACTGGATCAGAACCTGTGGAACATAGGACATCGAAAGCGGAATAAGGAGTAGAATGGTGGATCCCAAGAAGAGCAAGAAACAATCCCGGTGAGTCAGTTCCTTTTTATCACGATTTTTCCTCTTTGAATTTGCATAACCTCATAATCCCGATTTCCATTTGATACCTTAAATGGTCGTTAGTTGTATGAGATTGATACGACTTATTTACTTTGGTTTATGCTCGATTTATGCACATTAAAGAAGTCGAAACTAGTTAATTTCTCCAGTCATACTTCTGTTTGAATTACGTAAATTGATTTATTTTAACGCCACGTTATCAATAGTAGTTAAAAATGACCACGAGAACTCAAAAAGAAAAAATTTCAAAACGATCCGAAATGGAAGTAGGCTCAGCAGAATCTCTGAGCGAAAACGATGAATTTCGAGTACTTTTGCACGCTCACAGAATTTTAACTAAACGTTTATCCTGTTTTAAATAGTACCTTTGTGATAACAGAGACATTCAAGAAACAGTTCAATTAGAAATCCGCCTCAAGAACGTGGAGGAGAACTATAATCAGTTCGATAAAGTACAATCTCGTCTAGAATTTTTAAGTTTAAACGAAGAAGAACAACGGATTGAGATCGAATCAGCCTACTTTAATTTAATTTCAGAATTAAAGAAGTTAATAAATTCAATTAGCAAAAATCAAAATAGTACTAATACTCATTTAGGAAAGCAAAATTCACCAAGAGGTCTGGGAAAACTACCAGATTTAGGCTTACGTTCATTTTATGGCAGTTATGAAACTTGGTTCAGTTTCAAAAACATATTTGATTCCTTAGTCCATAGCAGAACCGACTTGAGTGAAACAGAAAAATTGTTATATCTAAAATTATGCTGTAAAGGCGATGCGCTAAATCTCATAGACACTCTCGACATAACTCCCGATAATTATACAATCGCTTTAAATCTGTTACAAAAAAGATACGAGAATAAAAAGGCAGTTATTAACATTCACGCTAAAGGTTTAGTTCTTAATTTACCAAACGCGAATAAAGGATCATCTGTAAATATTAGAAAATTAATAGACGCAGTTCAGCAACATAAATCATCATTAGAAAAATTAAAATTACCCGTGGATCAATGGGATGTTTTGTTGATACCGATAATATTAAACAAACTGGATGATAGTACTAATCACGAGTGGGAGCGGAAACAATGTAATACTGAATTGCCGACTGTTGATCAATTAACGGAATTTTTAACCGAAAAATGTCGTTTGTTGGAAGCGGTTCGCGGCTTCTCAACCATACAATCAAATAAGCATGACAGGGATAGAACGCAAAACAAAGGCCACGAGAAAAGAAACGAATCACATCAGTTTAGGAATTATTCGTATTCTTTGACCGAAAAAATCAGTAAGTGCTACATCTGCACCGAAAACCATTTTATTCATCAATGTCCTCGTTTTATCCAATTATCAGTGTCGGACAAATATGACGAAATTCGAAGACATAAATTGTGCAGCAACTGTTTACGTCCAGGGCATCTGAAACAGGAATGTAGATCAAGAGGCTGCAAAAAATGCAACCAAAAACATAATAGCACGTTACATATAGAGAAACGTTCAGGGAGTGAACATGTTCAAAATTCTAGCAACAGCAGCACTAATGAACCTTCCTCATCATTAACTGAACATGAATCATCGATCAGTTTTCCATCTAATCCTTCGGCTCACGATGTATCTAGAAGGTATGGAGAATCCAAACAATCTACAGTTCTAACAATCGGCCAAAGTAACGCGGTCACGTACGATACGGAAAACAATCCTTTGGCATTATCATCGTTAGGTATTGATAAAAATCATGTACTACTATCCACGGCTACCATCCTCATCTCAGACAGAAAAGGATATAAATGCAATGCCTTACTCGATTGCGGAAGCCAGTCAAATTTAATGACAGAAAACTTCTGCAGAAAGTTAAACTTAAGTCCCCAAAAAATTGACCTTTCATTGTCAGGTATCAGTCAAATTGTCACAAAGATTAATCAGCGAGTGCACACGAAAATAAAATCCAGGTTCAACGAATATGAATCTAACATAGCATTTTTGGTTTTGCCCATTCTTACCGAAAATCTACCCTCATTTAGATTTCCTAGTTCGGTACTTCAAATTCCAATAAATATCAATCTAGTTGATGAAAAATTTAATGAACTAAAACAAATTGATGTTTTATTAGGGGTAGACATATTTTATAATCTGTTAGGTTCGGGTAAACTTAAATTAGGAAAGGGATTGCCAATGTTACAAGAAACCTCTTTAGGCTGGGTAATATCGGGCAATTTAATATGCAGAGAATCTCAAAGTCGGAAAGTAGTGTGCAACCTTGCGACTAGTATTTCAAATAAAACATTAAATGACTCGTTGACGAAATTCTGGCAGATTGAGGAGTTTGAAAATGTTAAATTCATATCAAAAGATGAAAATTACTGTGAGGAATACTTTAGTAAAACTACAACCCGCGACATGGACAACAGTTTTGTCGTAAGGTATCCGTTCAATAATCAAACAGATTTTAGTCTCGGTGACTCCAAATCGAATGCCCTAAAGCGGTTAAAAAATGTAGAGAAAAGGTTAGAAAAGGACAAGGACCTCAAGAAGCAGTACGTAAAATTTATGACGGAATATGAGAACTTAGGCCACATGACGCTTCAAGGGCCCATTGAAAAGGACATCTCTATTCCAAACAATTCTTATTTTTTACCCCACAGTGCGGTACTAAAGAATTCTATTACCACGAAGTGTCGCGTCGTTTTTGATGCAAGCTGCAAAACAAGTTCAGGAATTTCCCTGAATGACACGCTTTTGGTAGGACCAGTAGTACAAGATGACTTGTACTCAATTTTGATACGTCTAAGACTTCGCAAAATTGTTTTGAGCGCGGACATCAAAATGATGTACCGATGTATAAAAATTCATGAGGAAGAACGGAACTTCCAAAAGATTCTATGGCGACCAAATCTTAATGATCCGATTAATGTGTATAAACTCAACACGGTAACGTATGGCACATCGAGTGCACCCTTTCAAGCCACACGTTGCTTGATAGAATTGGCCGAGAGCAACAAAGACAGGTATCCACGAACAGCAGAAATAATTAAACGCTCGTTTTACATGGATGATCTGTTGGTTAGCATTGATTCGGAAACAGATGCATTCCAAATTTATAGGGAACTCGACGATATTTTAAGTCAAGCTAATTTTAAATTGAGAAAATGGTCGTCCAACAGTAACATAGTTTTAAACAGTATTCTACAAGCAAACAGTAACGAAAATCACGACAATTTAATTCTACCTCATGAAAATAAGCATCTAAAAACTCTTGGAATCAGCTGGGATCCTAAACAAGATACTCTGAAATACTCAGTAAATATTAAATACGAGCCATCCCGTGTTACCAAAAGGACTATTCTTTCAAAAATTTCGCAGATCTTTGACCCGCTTGGGTTGATAGGTCCCGCATTAACTAGGGCCAAGTTAATCATTCAAGCTCTATGGAAATTACATATCGGTTGGGATCAAGCAGTCCCGAATGACTTAAGACAGATTTGGGAGGAATTCTCAAATGAACTGGAGTGTCTCAATGAATACAAGATCGATAGGCTTGTAATTCCAACAAAGACGGCCTGTGTAAGATTGTACGGATTTTCTGATAGCTCCGAAAAGGCTTACGGAGCCTGTATTTACGTGGCCTCGGAGGATGAGTCAGGTAGTCACGAATTACGACTGTTGACAGGAAAATCAAGGGTAGCTCCAGTTAAAAAACTGACCTTGCCTCGACTTGAGCTTCTAGCGGCCCACCTTTTGGCCAAACTAATGAATACGGTAAGACAAATTTTAGACATACAAATATTAGACGTACGATACTTCACGGATTCTAGTATTGTTTTGGCATGGTTGAAAATTGATCCTGCTCACCTTAAGACCTTTGTTGCCAATCGAGTGGCAAAAATTAATGAATTGACTAAGATAACGGAGTGGGCTCACGTGCCAAGCAAGGCCAACCCTGCAGATGTAATATCGAGAGGATTGAGCCCAAGGGAATTGCTGGGATGTGATCTTTGGTTTCACGGTCCCGAATTTTTAAAGAAAAACACATTAAGGACGGAAGCGAACTTAGATAGCCATGAGGTTCCCGTCGCTGTCTTGCCCGAATTAAAAAATAATTATACCACAGTATATAAAACAACGAGTATAAATAGCGACAACTACGGACTTAACATTTTTGATAGATTTTCTACCTTCTTCAAACTGCACAGAGTAGTAGGTTACATATGCAGATTTAAAAATCGATGCCGCAAAGTGATGAATAAGTCAACAGCCTTGACAGTTGAAGAATTGAACGAATCACTGCTTATATTAGTAAAATTGGTTCAACGGAATAGCTTCGAAAAAGAAATTTCCGACTTATCCAAAAGTAAAAAACTCCCAAGCGATAGTAAAATTTTGAATCTAAACCCATTTCTCGATTCAGAAGGGATACTTCGAGTTGGGGAACGTTTAATAAATTCACAATTTAATTTTGAACAACAACACCCTATTATATTACCGTATAAACATAAATTCACTGACTTAATAATACAGAATGAGCATATGAAACACCTCCACGCGGGAGTTCAAAATTTGCTTTCGATAATTCGCCTCAGATTTTGGATAATAAACGGAAAAAATGCAGTTAAACGTAACCTTAGTAGATGCATAAGATGTTTTAGAGTAAAACCGAAACCTTCGAAATTTTTAATGGATTCCCTTCCGGCCGCAAAGGTAACGCCTTCACGACCTTTTTCCAATTGTGGAATGGATTATGCAGGGCCTATATTCATAAAGGAGGGTACGCTGCGTAGAGCCAAATCCGTAAAAACTTACATATGCATTTTTGTTTGTTTCGCCACACGTGCAGTACATATCGAACTGGTTAAAGATTTTTCAACTAATAGCTTTTTGAATGCATTGGAAAGGTTCTGTTCAAGACAAGGAAAACCAACAAATATACATTCAGACAATGGTTCTAACTTTGTAGGGGCCAATAATTATTTTATCGAACTCAATAACTTAATAAATGATGAATCACACATTAACGCCACAACTACATTTTTAGCCAATCTTTTGATAAAGTGGCATTTCATACCCGCGCGTAGTGCCCATATGGGAGGATTGTGGGAGGTGGTGGTGAAATCGACTAAGTTTCATCTTCGCCGCGTCTTAGGTGAATCATCTCTAACATATGAAGAGATGTACACCTTATTAGTAAAAATCGAAGCTTGTCTCAACTCGCGACCACTAATGCCAATCTCAAACGACATAAACGATTATGCACCCTTAAACCTCGCGCATTTCCTTATTGGTGACTCGTTGGCAAGTTTACCACAACCCGACTACCAGAACGCCGTTATCTCTCGCTTATCTCATTACGAACGACTACCACAACTCCAACAGCATTTTTGGAATAGTTGGTCCAGAGATTATTTGACAAATTTGCAAACTCGATGCAAATGGAAGAACACTGTAGATAAAACCATAGATATTGGAGCATTAGTTTTACTGGTGGAACACAATACTGCCCCACTGCGCTGGATTTTAGCTCGAGTTGTCGAACTCCATGAAGGAAAGGATCATGTGATACGTGTAGTGTCAGTGCGCTTACCCAGTGGAACTATATCGCGAAGATCATTGTCAAAAATATGCCCATTGCCCATGAATAACGAATAACTCTTTGTAATTAATTTAAAAGGTAACGACCTTTTAACGGGGCCGGCATGTTAGGGCTTGTGTAGAGGACAGAATATTCGATAATTAATTTAATCTATTAGTTCGATATCGTATTCTTCATAAGCCTAGTATTAAATCTGTGACTAGTATGTAAGGAACCCGTGTGCTACGCCTATGGACATTATTCGTTTCTCTTGCCACTTTGCCCGTATGACCAGATGTTGATTCGCATTTCGTTTGATCTTAGACTAACTATGTAATAAAACTCCTCGCCGACCTTTTGTGCGTACTAGAATTTAGACACGTTCTCGAAGCTGGTCATAAACGCCCTCCAATAAAACCCAATTATATTGTTAAAGTTAGGCAAGTCACAAGGACAAATCTAGAAGAAGTGCCGATGATGACCTCTTAGTTTCTGGTAAGCCTATGTACGCTTACCATTAACTTTAGTATTTAAGATTTTGCAAGAAGAAAATTCGCTCTCTTCTTGTGCGTCTCCGTCGACTCTTAACTCCGTACTTTGCACGTTACTCGTACGCGATTCTTTACTCACGGTTCCTATACACGGTTAATTAGTACACTAGTTAACTTGTCACGAAAAGTTGTTATTTTTTTGCTAAATTACTCGAAATTGTTTGTGAACAATAAACCTTCGTTACCGTTAAAAAGGGTTTTTGTTTTCTTCATTTGCACGAACACGGTGTCTCTGAGACCGCGAATTCAGGGTGGTCCTTCGCAAGCATCCAGTCCATTGCTAACTAGACGTATCAAGAATTAGGCCACGTCTAATCAACATCTTGGTACCACGATCCACGAATAAACAACCGTACCACCTCTATAAAATCTTTACAATCGGATTTTGACAATTTCACAATCCAAAATATTGCAGATATATTTAGAGGGTGATTCATAACTTATACGCATAAACTTGGGAAATTACGGCTGAGGGCAAAAAATTACTAAACATTTTTATAAATTATAGTAAAATATTTTTTATTTTAGAAATAATTAAAAAGAAATGTTTATAAGGTGGGTTTTTTTTCATAAAAACTAAGAAGTAAACAAGTCAGGACGATATGAGTGATGTTTCTAACAGTACTTTCTTAACTATTGTGGTCGTATTCGAAAGTATGGCACATAATTTCTCAAACGAAGAACTCGTGGATATGATAGTGGCATGCGGGGAATTACATCAAAATTCAATCACTGCAGCTCATCTTTAAAATGTGAACTTTATACTCAATATAAGTAACGGTTTTCAACAAAATGATAAAATCGGGTTATTTTTGGCGATTTTAAAAGGATATAACTCCCTTATTTGATTCGGTGTAGGACTGCCAAAGTGTAAACATCTTTGATAGTGCTATCCCGGTGTGTTTTTTTTTTACGCTGCCCGCGATAAGAAAATACGAGTGCTCCTAGCATTTATTCAGATTTCACATCGTCATAGGCAAAAATGCCCGATAGTTTAGTAACTTACCAAGAAACATAGCAAGATGTCTAACCCAGATAGGGACGTCTTTGTCTACAAGGACTCCCAAACAATGAAGATAACCCCAACAGCCAATCAAACTCCTACTGTAAGTAAAAACAAACTGCCAAATAGTGAAAACCACATGTCCTATTCGTCAATAACGAAAACTATTCCAAAACCTGTATTTCCAAAAAAAGACCAAGCCATAGTACTACATGCTGAACCCACTCTTAAATTATTTAACTACGTAAAAGCAATAGGAGAACTAACTGGTCCAAAAAATATCACTTTTGCCTCAAGAATATCCAATAATAGAGTCTGCATCTATCTACTGAATAGTACTATGGTGGATCAACTTCTGAGCACCCACCAAACAATCATCATTGAGGGAATACAAATGAACATCCGTAGACTAATTTCCCCAACAAAAAGAATAGTAATCTCTAACGTCAGTCCAAACATCCCGCACGAACTGGTGGAGGCCTCTCTGAAAAACATCGGATTAAATTTGACATCCCCAATTTCCTTCCTGAAGGCTGGTATACCTGGAGATGAATACAACCATATTCTAAGTTTCCGCAGGCAAGTATATATCCTACCAAGTTCGGAGGATTTCGAATTGCAAACATCCATAATCCTGCAACACGATGACAATGAATACAGAATTTTCGTATCAACCGACAAAATGGAATGCTTTATTTGCAAACAATCCGGACATATCGCGGCGAACTGCCCAATTCCCTCAACACCCTCAGAAAATATCATTGCGCAGCCAACCACCCAACCTAATGATCCACAGTTTTCACTCAATAACAGTCCTGCTTATTATCCAAAACGGCAACACTCAGACACACTTTCATCAATAGAGCAGCATCCAGGATCGCTAACAGAAACAGCTATGCCGCCCCCAACTACGAAAACAGGACCAGCCAAAAAGAAAAAACGAAAAATCTCATCAACGCCAAACCCACTATCAGAAAACACAAAAAAAATAATTGAAGAGAGATATCAGGAAGAACCCGATAATTTTGTACTCCCAATAGACAACTTCATAGCTTTTCTAAAAAATTCATTTGAACGAAACGACCCTTATACTGAGGCAGCAAAATTCACAAGTGACATAAAGGCACTTCTGGAGAATATCTACAATCTGTATCCTCATCTGCAAGAACGATCCATCAAAAATAGACTTACAAGACTGCACAAAAAGATCAAAACGCGTCTATTATCGGAAGAAGTGGAAATCGAAAGCATATCTCAATCTTCAGATGGAGAAGAATCCTTTTCGGACTGCTCCCAACAATCTAATATCACTTCATATTAAAAAATTTCGTCTTCAAACTTATACAAT
This sequence comes from Euwallacea similis, assembly GCF_039881205.1. Lineage (NCBI taxonomy): Eukaryota > Metazoa > Arthropoda > Insecta > Coleoptera > Curculionidae > Euwallacea > Euwallacea similis. Next base: position 59,891 of record NW_027098669.1, read on the forward strand.
GGAACTGTGACGGATTCTATCCGCACCTTACTAGAATTCAAGAATTAATCATCGAACATCTCCCAGATATTCTCTGCCTACAGGAAACTAACTTTAAAGAATCATACAAAAAATTTCTAAAACAATATCAAGGATATCATCAAATACGCAAAGACTGCACTCGAGCCAGTGGAGGTACGTCAATCTTTATCTCCAATGAAAAATATTCAGAACTCCTACCTCTAAACACCGAACTAGAAACTGTTGTTGTCAGCGCGTGGTGTCCAACAAAAATAACAATATGTAACATCTATATTCCCCCCAACTATTCCCTCAAAGAGTCTGATATCATCGGCATCATCAAACAACTCCCAAAACCTTTCATAATTGTTGGAGACTTCAATGCTCACAATAAAATATGGGGATCTGAGAAAACGTTTAGCAGAGGAAAGATCATTGAGAATGTACTGGATGTCTCTAATATCCATCTTCTGAATACTGGTCATCCTACACACTTCAACATTTCATCAGGAACATCCTCCTCAATTGACTTGAGTTTCACTGACTTAAATATCGCAACACAATTGACCTGGCAGACACTGAGCAGCCTTTATGACAGTGACCACTTCCCCATAGTGATCTCCAATAACGTTAACTCTGAAACTCATATGCCTGTTATATGGAAATTAACCGGAATAGATTGGACTATCTTTGAGAAGGAAACGAGAGTTCTAAGTGATCGACTAATCCTCTCTGGGGATATTAACGAAGCCACCAAACAACTATCAGACACTATTCTACTTGCAGCTAACAAGTGTATAGGAAAGATAAAAATAGACCCGACAAAAAAGACTCTCCCATGGTGGAATGATGCTTGTAAATCCGCAATCAAAGACTGTAAAAAGGCACTTAACCGCTACAGGCGTACTAGGGAAATGATTGACTATATAAATTTCAAAAAACTTAAAGCTAAATCCAAAAAAGTCTTGAAAGAAAGTAAAACGCAGTCATGGAAGAACTTCGTAAACACCATCTCCTCGGACACCCCTCCTGAACAAGTATGGAAGAAAATCAAACAAATAAGAGGACAGCAGAATAATCAGAAAATAAATTGCATTAACTATGACAATCGCATTATCACCGACAGCCAAACAATTGCCAACATACTAGCAAAAACCTTTCAGGAAAAATCCAATAGCACATCAATCCCAGTGGTAGCAATACCCCCGCAGCAAAAGATACCAATATGCTCAGACATACTGAACTTGCCTTTCTCTTCCGAAGAACTATTGCATGCGCTATCCACATGTAAGAACTCGGCTGCTGGACCGGACGACATTCCGTTCATTTTCTTGAAGAACATCTCTTCTTCTGCACTGGGCAAACTGCTAGAACTGTACAATAAGGTATGGACAAGCCATACATTCCCATCAATATGGAGAGAAACCATAATCTTGCCTTTCAGGAAAAATGACAAATCACCGCCAGATGAAAACTCATTTCGCCCCATTTCTCTCACATGTACAATGTGCAAACTAATGGAGAAAATGATTAATGGAAGACTACGATGGCACTTGGAGTCTAACAACCTTATGAACCCATTCCAGTTTGGCTTCAGACCACAACGTAGTTCCATGGACAGTCTGATATTGCTCCAAACAGAAATATCCAACGCACTAACGTCTCAACAAGAAGTAGTAGCTCTCTTTTTTGATATAACAGCTGCTTTCGACACAGTACACAAATCGACCATATACGACAAACTAGAGAAATATTCCATAACCGGTAACATGCTAGCATTCATAAAAAACTTCTTATCGGATAGATCTGCCAAAGTTTCTCTAAACGGAGCTACATCGACCACCGTCACCTTGAATGAGGGAGTCCCTCAAGGATCAGTCTTAAGTCCAATTTTATTTAACCTAGCCATCAATGACATCTGTAATTCCATTCCTACCCCAGTCAAACACTCGCTATATGCAGACGACCTGGTCATATACTGTACGGGAAGAAGCACAACAAGTACCTGCAGACTAATACAAAATACTGTAAACAACCTTCAAATTTGGTCAGTCATGACAGGACTTAATTTCTCACCGCAGAAAACGAGAGTGGTTCTCTTTAGCCGAAAACATAAGAAGTTTATACCACAAATTACATTAAATTCCACTCCACTAAGAGTCGTCCGAGAACATCGCTTTCTCGGCCTAACTTTTGACAGCAAATTGTCCTGGAACAGACACATTCAAAACATCAAAGCTGCCTGCCTTAATCGCATGAAAATCCTTAAAATCCTATCAAACCAGCAATGGGGGAGTGACGAAACAACACTTCTTAGAATCTACCGAGCTCTAATCCGGTCAAAACTGGACTATGGCAGCGTCGCATATTCATCCGCAAGCAGATCCACACTCAAAACGTTGGATCCAATTCAAAACACTGCTCTCAGACTTTCCCTGGGCGCATTTCGATCCAGCCCAACTCACTCACTCTGCATTGAAGCACACGAACTACCCCTCTCGCTCAGAAGACATCAACTGACGTTGGCATATTATACCCGAATTATAGCATGCCCGAAAAACCCGACTTCCAGACTCTTTAATATGTTAACACCACTGGAACCCACCGGCAAACACCCACTTTCTGTTCCTCAAATTCTGTGGGGCTTATTGGAGGATGTCGAATACCAAACAACAAATACTAGCTATCTCCCAATGACTCCCCCTTGGACGAAAATCATTCCATCTATTCACCTATCCCTTTTACACCATGACAAAAAAGAAGCATCATCTTCTGTTATCAATCAATCCTTTATGCAAAGCATGCATACAATCAATCCCAATATCACCATCTTCACTGACGCCTCGAAAAATGAACAAGGAGTGGGCTGTGCGGCCATAAAAACAAATAACATACTATGGACTTCCACCCTGCCCAAATACTGTAGCATCCATACCGGAGAACTTTATGCAATTCTTCAGGCCTTAAAAACTGTAAATGATACAGGTCAAGTAATAGGTATTTGTACAGACTCCTTGTCGGCTCTGCATTCCATCAAGAATCCATACTCTACCAACCGTCTGGTGCAAGAAATCCATGACATATGTCAAGTCCTCAACATAAACCACAACAAAATCCATATAATCTGGATTCCATCTCACAGAAACATCCCTGGTAATGAACAAGCTGACCTAGCTGCGAAAGATGCTATCGTCAGAAAATATCCAACAGCTGAAATAGTGCTCCCTGGAGATCTAATACGTCACTTCAAACAATCAACTAGAACCAAATGGCTGGACACCTGGAATCAATCGAACCCAAAGCTGGCACGGTCAGGAATCGCAAGAACATCACCCAACAACCCACCGCTAAACAGGAAAGACACCATAATCATCAGAAGGCTCCGAATAGGGCACACCAGAGTAACACACGGCTTCCTCATGGCGAGAGAGACGCCCCCTAACTGCATAACCTGTAACACCCCACTATCATGCGAGCACATCTTGATAACTTGCCCCCAATATAGCCAAAGCCGAACTCTACATAGATTAAAACCAAACCTAAGGGAGAATCTCAGTGTGATAGAAAATCAAAGAAATATCATTGACTTCCTAAAGGATATCGATATGTATAATTGTATATAGTGTAATTGCCTAATTATATAAAACATTGTACCGAGTGCCAATGACCAATGCAGTCGAGGCACTATAATATAAATAAAAAATAAATAAATAAAAAAAAAACTCCCTTATTTGCGATTCGATTCTGATCAAATTTTCAGGGTACATTTAGAAAAATCCATTTTAGAAGATCATTGCAATCATATAAAAAAATTTCCACCACACAAAAAGTTTCCAAAACAGAAGTTTTTTAAGGCTCTGAAAAGCACGCTAAAAATTAAATTTTCAAAAATTACTCGAACACGTAAACTGAGTTTTGATTTGAATTTTCATTATACAAAGTTTGAACAAAAGCAATTGAAAATTACGGATAACAGAATTTTTCTTTCGCGGGTACTATTTTTATGGCCAATAGTATATACAGAGTGTATCAGAATCGCTCTGCTAATTGCTTATTGTAGGTTCTCGTGATCGAAATGAGGTATAAAGTTTATTTAAACAAATGTCTAATTGGCCTTTAGTTTCGAGATACGGGGTGTTAAAGTTTAAGAAAAAAAATCTTTATTTTTAACTTCCAAACGGCTTAAAAGTTTTTAACCAAATTTCGTAAATTTATTTAGCATATGGGTAGGTATAATTCAACAAATTATCAACTTTAACCAGTCACCAGTGGCGGAGATATAGGTGTTATGTCTATTTTTAGTTATAAAAAATTGTAACACTCAGTATAATAATTCGTATAAAGTATCTATGATCCATTTTGAAAATTAACTCGCCTTTTGTGAATGTGAATACTATTCAGATATCACAAATACTTTGTTCAATTTATCTGGAGGGACTTTAGAAAAAAGAAATATGTAAAGAAATACCAAATATTTTGTTGGGCGAGCCAAGTGGACGAATAATTTCTCTGCGCATTATAAATATGAAAGCATTATCATACCCTAAGATATGTTGATAAATACACTCACTTTGAAAAGTCTTGCACCCCTATGTTAATTACAAACATCAATTTATTATATCACTAATAGTATGGTTGGATATAATATAATTGGAAAATCACAATATCACCAGATTAGAATGGCCGGCGATGACACCTGGCACAGCACTGGCACAAGCATTAGTTTTTATCTACATAATACAGGGTGTTTCAGAATAGTATGTCATAAATTTAAGGGGCGATTCTATGAGTGATTTTGAGAAAGAAAGTTTATATGAACCTAGGTCCGTTTTTTCTTTCTGTATGAAATACAGGGTTTTAAAGTTTGTTATATTTTTTTGTTTTTTTTTAAATAAGTCCGGACCTGCATTAAATATTTTTATCAAACTTGATGAGCGTAAGTTAAATGTAGAAATACACCTTTTAAGAAAAAACGAATTTAAATATTTTATAATAATTTTAAAATCCGGTTTTCAATAAAGTAAGAAATTACAGATATTCTTTTTAAATTTTTTGCATGAAAACTCTTGATATTACGAAAAAAATTCAAAAAACCGTTTTTTTAACAAAAAGAACTAGAATTAAAAAAATGATTTTTATTTTTTGAAGAAGCAGCGGCGTAAGATATGTTCCGTATTTACTATTATTTATTTATGTTATAATGTATCGATACAAATTTTATGCTCGGTATTATACTTAATACTCAGTAAATATACTTACTGTTTTTTTTGCAATTTTTACTGAGCATTGAAAACTATTCTCTATACTATTTTAATAAATAACTCATTTTTTAAAATTTTGTCGGTTGGATCTTTATTGCATAACGGGGTCCAATTATTCCTCTTGATTCTAAGTGAATGAGAGATGGATGGTATTAAAGAGAGAATATAATCTATTAAGAGATACCATCTTCATTTTAATTTTCATAATTACAACAAGTAATTAACAATATATTTTTCACAAGAAATAATCAGGGTCATGTGCTTGGTGGCGCCACTATTTAAATTTAAAAATTCATTTTTCACTTAAAAGATGTGTTTTTATACTTAACTTACGCCCACCAAGTTTGATAAAAATATTTAATACAGATCCGGACTTATAAAAAAAAAACAAAAAAAAATAGCAAATTTTAACATTCTGTATTTCAGACAGAAAGCGAAAATAGATCTAGGTTCATATAACCTTTCTTTCTCAAAATCACTCATAGAATCATCCCTTAAATTTATGAGATACTATTCTGAAACACCCTGTATAACAGTTTCCCAGACCCTTCATCCTTTTGTAAATTCTTTGGTAATACAGTTCCTCTTTATACACCTGTACCATTCAACAATACTCGGCAGCCTGTCAATATCTCTGGTTTAAAAAACAAAATTATTCCTCTTGTAAATTTTAATAAAGCTATATGTCACTGCTCCAACGAGAACCTCAGAAGGAACGATGTTACCTAATTGTGATTTCAAATATGAGTTTTCATCACGATATACTAAAAAATACTTTAAAAGAGGAAATTTAGGTAATTTGTTGTATTATTGTTACACTTACGTTACAAGATTATATGTGTAGTCAGTGTTTTGTTGATGTTATAAAAATTTCATTTTAATATGAATAAATAAATATAAAAATGAATCCTGAACAAAAGTTAAAAATTTACGAACTAGTCGAGAACGAAATGTTCTATAACAAAAAAAAAATTAAGACGTAAGTATAACATTTCTAGAGCGAATGTATTACAAATTTATAATTGAATATATGATGAAAAATCATGGACTAAAAAATCCTGTAACTAAATTGAAAGAGAAACGTGAAAACGTTACTACTCAAATGCAATAAAGTTCCGCTTTAATTAGTATAACTGTAGTATAATAGCAAAAACCCATTTTCGCTGTTGACCAAATGTGACGATCTGAAAGGATCGTCAATAAAACCATTACAAATAACAAAATAAAATATAGCGCGCCTATGGACGTTAGCCCTAAGATTATTATTTAAGACTTCCCGATTTTGTTCAGGAACTCTCTGACTATTCCTATTTTTTGACTGAAACGGTCCTGGTGCACTTCAGTAACCGAGCTGATCAGTTTGTAAATTCGACCGGGGTGTATTACTGAAAGTGAAATAAATTACTAAGAAAATGTTTCTGAGTTTGTTGTTCGAAGATCCCCTGCATAGGTCAATTTGTAAACTAAACTAAAAATTCCTTTTTTAATAATAATAGTCTGCTGATTCAGCGTCTGGTTAAATATTTTATTAGTCATGTACAAGAAAATACGCATTTGATCTTCTAATACGTTGTAAGAATAAATAGTGATATACCTCTTCATGCTAGGCAGCTCTGACTCACATAAACAACATTATATAGTATATTCAATTTTTGGATTTGCTAATTCAGTATAATCAGTATAATAATTCTTATAGGAATTACCTCTGTAGGAAAAAGCCGACTTCAGCGAGAAATATTACACTATAGAGGGTGCCCCATCTCCATTTAGACGCTAAATATCACCGCCCCTGTACATACCAGAAAGAAAAGTTTCAGACAAAAATTCGTTGCTTAGAAAACAGCTTTCAGTGAGAATTTTCTTATATGTACAGGGTGGATCAAAAGCGTACTTTTCGATGTAAACTTCGTTTTTTTAAATCGAACATTTTGTATTTTATTGAAGATTTGGATTTCTCGTTAAATTCCTAATTAATAATGTATGACACGTTTTTCACACATTAATAGTTTTCGAAAAAATAAAATAAAAAATAGTTCAATATTATCTGGGTATGTTTTTATAGTCTCGTGTGATTTATCAACAACCATAACAACATAATTACTGTCACTGTCATACTTACTCATCCCTTCGAAAATGGAATTTTCAATAAACCCTTTAATGCATGAATTTTTATTTTTCTTAAAAAAAAATATTCCAAGTAAAAAAAGTGAGATCGGATTAGTAAAAAAATATTTTAAAAAATTTATTCAAATGTTAAACTTTCTTTTTAATAAAAACTAGTATGTATCATATATGGGACATTATGCGATATTCAACAGTAATAGAGCTTCACTCTGTATGAAACCGAACAAATCAATTTCTTTCTTTATTTAAACAGAGCGACACCTGGTACTTCGTACAGTATATACATATATGATTGAGATTTGCAGTTTGGAAATTTGCAAGGATCTCTCTGATTTTCTTTCCATTCTGGTAAATGGTCTAGCTTTCTTGAACACAAAAATCTTGAGATTCATCTTCGTCGCTTTCTTGTGTCAGAATTAAATGGGGAACATTGAATTCATCCTCGGACAGATCAGAATCATCACTCTCATTGTCACTAGGTATGTCTTGAATAAATTTGTTAGTACCATAAAAGGTTTGTGGATCCATCTAAAATACAGGGTGTTAGTGAAATAACTTTCGTAAATTTAACCAGTGATTAAGAATATCATTTTGAACAAAAAAAATCCTTACAACAGGGGTCGTAAATACAATCATTTCCCTTGAAAATCAAAAAAATATTTTCTGAGAATTGGCAACGTCGCCTCGTATTTATTTCATTTTCACACCTACCTAAGTAGCCGCATGAAGTGGGTTGGCTTTTTACACGTTTTTTTTTAGGTCTGATAGATTTTACAGTACATATTTAATAAAATGCACTAAATTGGTGGAAGTTAAAAATTGTATGATTCTTATTTTATTATTTTGAAAAGCCATTTACCTTGAAATTATTGTTATCATCTTTAATTAGCTTAACATGACACGTTACACATTTTACACCACTCACATCACATTCAAAAACACAAAGGCCGTGTATGGTTAAGGGGTCAATTCGGCCCCCACAGGCGATCGATCTGAAATTTTTACCAATTGTCCCTACTACTTAAAGGACTTACCACATAAAATTTCAACTTCCTAAGTCTCACCATTCAAGGGTAGGACAGGGTTGAGGGTGAAAACTTTAAAACGCCATATCTCGGGAACTATTCATCGTACAGCGTGGGGCAAAATGGTGCGTCCTTCAGTAGCCACCTTCTTATTTTCGTATACTTATAGATTTATCGGTTGATGCCAAAGGGCCGAAATCTCAAAAAAAAAAAGGTGATTTTAGAGGAGTTCGCACTTTGGTACACTAACCATTTTTGCACACTGTGTAGAGGGCCTCTCGAAGTACCTACCCACGTTGAATCAGATTTGTATCAAACTCAGTATTTGGGATATAACGATTGAAAATATAGGTATATAAATATCAATAATTTATAAGTCGAAATCCATATAATTCATATAACTAACGCGGCAGAAAACAGCATCAACACCAAATGACGTCGTTATACAATATATACGGCATAGAGCCCCTAGAGCTGCCTTCTAAAGTGATGGGCAAGTAAATATAATTATGTACCCATAAAGAAGGGAAGAAATTCAATGTTTTTGAGAAGACTGGCTATTAATCAGGTAGAGTAGTGACGTCAGCCTCTTCATCCGTATCACTGTCTTCTTGGACACCTACGAAACCAGTGTAGTTCTAACCAGGTTGCGACATACATAGGCGTCCTATAGGGGCAACATCAGCCCCCTCAAATCTCTTTCATCTTAAACTAACAGGCCTAACCTAATTAACAATATTAGCACTATCTGTTGAAATAGTGTAAGCTCTTGAGCAAAAATAATAATAGTTTATGTTCCTTTTTGTTTGATGAGAAGACCGCCAAAACAGCTGTGCGATTTAGTCAACTGCTGAGTGGCCATTCTCTTATGATAAGAAAAACCGTTTTTGGATAACTGATAAATTGGGTTCAGTTCGGCATTAAACGTCTCAACTAAAACTTCACCACACTGTTTTATTTCATTTTACCTCCGTCACAATTCTTCACCCTTCCAGACCATATAATTTCAACAGGTTATGGACCCAGTTACACAGGTGCTGCAATTGTGATTGGTAAAATTATCTTCTAGTGTAATACAGTCAAAGACGTGGACATTCAAATGGAGAGTGATAAACCAAGGATTGAAAAGCTCAGGGACGCTGACAACTGGCAACAGTAGCAGTTTGTTGTAAGTACGTTACTGGGCAGTGAGGATGCTCTGGGAGTTTGCGATGGATCGTTCATAAAGCCAGAAAGCACAGACCAGAACTACGACCAACGAAGTCGAGAGTGGACAAAGGCAGATCGTCTAGCGAGGAAAACCATTGTCACCTCCGTAGAAACCAAACCGCTGCAGTTATTGATGAATTGCGAAAATGCTCGAGAAATGTAGGTCAAGTTACACAGCGTATATGACTTGAAGTCTGACGAAAGTCTAGGATTAATTCAAAAACAGTTTTTTGAATTATAGTGGGACTCTCTGTTAAACATAGCAGGGCACATTTCAAAATTGGAACAAATGGCAAGTAAGATGAAAAAATTAAACAGTCCAATACCAGAATCAATGCTGATGGCAAGGATCCTATCAATTCTGCCAGCCAAATTTAATCACTTCCATAGCGCTTGGGATTCAATGGACTCGTCGAAGCATAACATCGGGACACTAACAACTCGTCTCATGACAGAAGAGCTTCGATTGCAGAAGAGTGAATCAGAAGTGGAAGAATTGACAACAGCATTAATGACAAAAGCAAAATTCACTCACAAAAAGGAATTCAAAAGGGAAAAGGAGTGTTTTACATGTGGAAAAACGGGACATTTCCGTAAAGACTGTCCGGAGTGCGCAAAGTGCGATTCAAAAAGGCACCTGCAAGAAGACTGTCTAAAAAATGCCAGTGCTCAAATGCAGATAGACGATTATGGCGAAAAACAAGCGTTTGTAGAAATCAGAAGTGAACAAAACAACTCTGATATTTGGTTAATTGACTCCGGTGCGACAAATCACATCACGAACCGCAGGGACTGGTTTGATGAATTTAAAGTTTTTCCGGAACCTCAAATGATACGTGTCGGAAACGGGGAAAGTATTGCCGCCTATGGGAGTGGACAAATAAATGTCGAAACGTATGCTAACGGAACATGGTTGGCAGGAACTCTCTATGACGTGTTGTATGTACCAAAAATCGCCCGAAATCTTTTTTCCGTAAAAATTGCGGCAAAAAAAGGTGCCGACTTTGTCGTAAAAATAGAGAAGATTCTACATATATACAAAAGGGTTAAAGTTATTTGACTTAGGAGTCCTACATATATGTGTATATGACTCGGTCCCAGACATGATACATCATGCAGTTTTAGATTTCTTCAATTTTCTGACTTAAAAAATATAAAATATCTGGTAAGTAATATATATGACTCTTTATGCAGTAAAGGGTTAATCATGCCTTTCCTTTTTACTACAAGAGAATATGTAGATATGTTACTAATCTACGGTGAATGTAAAAAAATGCACGTCAGTCACAAAAACTTTACAGAGAACGGTTCCCAGACCGGAACACACCAGCCGTAAGAACTTTTGCTAATGTGGAGAGAAAGATGCGTACTGGAGCTTTTCCAAGCCCAAAAAATGCCAGACGTGAATGACCGATAAGAGATGTAGCCACAACAATAAATATTCTTGGACTTGTTGCAATAAGTCCTCACATCTCAATTCGGAATATCTCGGAAGAAACCGAAGCTAACACAACGACAACTCAACGCATCTTGTTTAAAAATGGACACTGTCCCTTTAAAATTCATTTGGTTCAAGAGCAGCGGCCAGATAATTATGGTAGACGTCTTGAATTTATTGCGCTTTTAACTGTTTAGCTACATGATGACCCAGAATTTCTTAGCAAGATTATGTGGAGTGATGAGTCGCGCTTTCACAATAATGGAAGTGTAAAGAAATCGTCACAACTGTCATTATTGGGCAGTGGAAAATCCACGTTGAGTTAGAGAGACACACTTCCAGCAAATCTGATTAATGTCTGGTGCGGTCTTTTTAACGAACGATTAATTGGACCATATTTTTATGAAGATACTGTGAATGGCCAGAGATATTTATTGTTTTTGACCGAAGCGTTGTCGGTACTGATGGAAGAAATGAACATAAATGAATGCTTAACTATGTGGTGGCAACAAGATGATGCGTCGCCGCACAACTCCTTAATGTGTCAAACTTTCTAAATAATAATTTTGAAAATAAGTGGATAGAAAACCGAGGACCAGTTGGGTGGTCCGCCAGGTCACCTGCCTTGACACCATTAAATTATTTTCTATGAGGTTATTTAAAGAATGAAGTTTATTCTGTTCGGCCAAGAAATTTAGAGGATTTAAAAAACAAAATTACTCGTGCTTGCAGGGAAATAACGCCTCAAACCATTGAAAATGCTTGGACTGTAAACGTGCTTAGAAGGTATGAAGTTTGCCAAACCGAAAATGGTGGCTAGGTTGAACATCTTTTCTAAGTTTAGTTAATAATTTTTCTCAGATGTTATTTATTTTCATGATTTTCTCGAAACCTATTGATATGAGAAAAAGTGTCATACATTATTAATTAGGAATTTAAAGAAAAATCCAAATCTTCAATAAAATACAGAGTGTTCCATTTAAAAAAACGAAGTTTATGTTGAAAAGTGCGTTTTTGATCCACTCTGTACATATAAGTAAATTCTCATTGAAAACTGTTTTCTAAGCCATGAGTTTTTTGTCTAAAACTTTTCTTTCTGGTATGTACAGGGGCGGTAATATTTAGCATCTAAATAAAGTTGGGACACTTTGTATATCTAACTGTTCGTAAATGTGAGTTAGTAAGGATTCAGAGTCAGTTTAGTTAAATTTATTATAATCTTGTAGAAATTTTGTAAATTGGCAAAAGCAAACAAATTAAAAAAGGAGAGTTCAAAAAAGTTACATAATTCAGGAAACTTATTTGAAAACTTACTCTAAAAATGTGTCTTTTCAATTTCTTGTTTTTTTTTTACTGTTTAATCGTTTTGATGTGGTTAATAAATTATCGATTTAGGAATTATTTGTATTTGTCATGGAATTTAATATTTAAATTCATTTTATTCGAAAACTGAGCGTTCCATCAATGATGAACCAAGAGTACCTTTTTTTTCTGGAAGCGTATGTGATTTCATAATTTTGCATCAGCAACTAAAAAAATGTTACATTTTTTTTATGTGCTCGATTTTTAATTCCGACACCCCCGATGCAGCACGCCTCTGACGGAATATTTCCATTGGGCGACATCTGGCAATTAAGGCTTAAAAGGTATAAAATCATACCAAATTTCATAAAGTTATCTAGCACCGTTTTGGAAATATTTCAAAATATTCATAATCAAAGTTACCTCTTTAAAGAATCATAGCTCGTTCAATAAGCATTTTTCGACATGTGTTAATTTAAATTTTGGTGTTCTTTTTATTTTAATTCTATTTAATTTATTTCATTTAATTTTATTATTAATTTCGGGACACTCTGTATAACCATTGTAATATTTTCGATATGGCCGCGCAATCTTACGGCAGAAATATATACTATATAAATATAACATCCCTACATTACAGTTTCCTTCATCGATCAATAATGAAGTTCTAGCAAATGATACACACCGCTTATTTTTCCATTTCACATTTGACAATCAATCCTAACTTTTTCTTAACTGATCTAACGTGATATTTGTTCTCACCATTATGACAAAAAGTTAGTATAACAAACTCGTTTTAAAGACATAATAACCTTTTCATTTTCAATGGATGAGATCGTTGGAACGTGGAAGAAATTACAGTTAACTAAACTAAAGAAAATGCCATACCGCTGCACATTAACACGTTGACTGCCGCCGTATTTAGAAAAATAACTATTTTTCTGGCCACAGTGTTTTTTTTCGTTAAATCGCTTTGAATAACATTACTTTATATGTAATATTTATTATTTGTTCAAAATTTGCAAAATTTCGTGTTTTGAAGTTGAGAAGCAGCATATGATTCTCGTGGCATCTAAACTTATAATTTGTTACTCGAGAAGCAAATATTGCTTCTCAGTTTCCGCGAGTTTGAACAAGTTACAACCACTCTCGTGTTATTTCCTCGCTTCTGGATTTGTAACTAGCCAGTTTTTGAATTGCAACGTGAACGTATTATGTGCATATTAAAGTCGAGAAATTTATTTATAAAAGAATTATGAGTTTAAAAAAGTTTAGTTATGAGAAACAACAGGAAGAGTTGCAAAGAGTTTAGCAGGAAGTATTATCTGATGAGGAGAGTAAACCATTTCAAGATTCGGGAGACGAATTTGTACCAAATCAATCTGATGAATCGTCTGATAATGAATCTCTCCCTCAGTCAAAGAGACTGTGTGTTTCTGATGAACCCGGTACTTCTTCTTCTTGAATGTTACAGGATGTTCCGGATAGTGTTATGGACACTATAAATTCTGTGATTCAGCAAAGCATGCAGAACGTAACAGAAGACAACAGTGATCAGGATTATGACCATGGTATTTCGACAGATCTTATTTGGGATGATGTAACTAGAAAAAATCTCAAGGATATTCCTTTTACTGAAATAAATTGTGGCATATCAAATGATATTTATGATAAATATTATGATAAAATATCCTACGATTTTTTTACTCTATTTACCACCGATGAAGTTATAGATTTGATGATAATGAAGACAAATCGGTATGCCAACCAATGTAAGAATTCTTCTGAACTTCCTCAAGCAAGAATTTCTAAATGGACGAACACCAATCATGACGAAATGCGCCGATTTATCAATGTACTTATTTGGATGGGCCTTTGTCGATTTCCCGCACTAGAATCATATTGGTCTAAAAACGTTCTTTATGATAATAAGGTGAGAACAGTATTATCTCGAAACCGTCTTCAATTGATTCTAAAAACATGGCATTTTCATAACAATGATAATATTACTCAAGATGGACTACAGAAAATCACACCGTTATCAATTATGCAAAAAAATAACTTTCGAAGTCTTATCGTTCCAAAAGAAAGTGTCTGTATTGATGAAACATTAGTACCATTTAGAGGCCGGTTGAGCTTTCGACAGTATATATCCAACAAAATACACAAATTTGGAATAAAGCTCTATAAGCTTTGCTTTGAACAAGGTTACACTTATAACTTTCAAATATACTACGGGAAAGATAAAACTCTACATCAGCATTCATCGGGAAAAGTAGTCTTGACTCTGGCAGATAATTTGCTCAATAAGGGACGCACAATATATACAGATAATTATTATAAGAGTGTCTCATTGGCACAACAACTACAAGAAAAAAAGACGCGTTTAGTAGGAACTCGCAGAGAAAATCGAAAATTAAATCTAAAACACATAATCAATAAAACACTAAAGAAAGGAGAAATTGCTGCGGCCGAAAGTAATACAGGTGTCGTCGTGCAAAAATGGATGTGTGCACTCTTAGCACCAAACATACATCAGAACTAAAAACTATCAATTCCCATGGAAAACAAATTGAAAAACCATCCGTAAATATCGACTATAACAAGAATAAAACTTTTATTGATATTTCGCATCAAATGAAACTTCACTGCGTAAAGATGTAAAGTGGTATAGAAAACTAGCCATTGAATTGATTGCGGGATCTGCTTTAGTTAATTCTTATATATTTCACCAAGAGGTAGCCAATGAAAAAATGACAATAACAAAATTCAAAGAAAAAGTTGTTTTGGAGCTACTGAAGGTAGAGAGCCAATCAGCTATTACTCCACCAATAGATCGGCAAAATCATTCGCTAGAAGACGTAGGAACTCAGCGTCGTTGAAGATATGTAGTGTGTTACGAAAAATGATTAAAAACGGACCGAAAATTAGCGCAAGCTAGAACGCCTCACACAAGGTATTGCTGCGTAATATGTAACAAACATTATTGTTGGAGTTGCTTCTTTGAAGTACATAAATGTCAAAAATAATATTTTTCATACTTGTTTTCTTTGTATAAGAAATAGAGTTACCGTTACGTTTTCAACTATAGAGAATCAAGTTTTTTAGTTTTTTCGATGAAATAAATGACATATTAGCTGTGTATTGGTCTTACTAAAGTATTTATTATACAGGGTGTCCGGCAAGTCGATACAATAATTTTAGGGGGTGATAGATTACGTGACTCTGAATCGATTTAACCAAACATGCCTATATAACAAGTGTTACAGTTTTTCTGATAATTCAGTTTTTAATATAATATTTTTTAATTTAACCGTGCTCTTTCACAATTGTTGGAGGGTAGAAGAACACCAAACCTTTTAATCACAAAAATGTACTAAACTTTTTTATTGTCTATAGATAGATTGTTTAAATTATTTAAAGTATAAAATCTAAAATGGCTTTGTTACCTACTTAGAACTACATAAACATGATCTTCCCAGCTTGTAATAAAGCGAGGAGTCAAATTCAAACATGGATTTAATTTAAACGCTTAGGTGTAGGTTTATTCAAATTTCTTAAAAACTTCCTTAGGCAATAGTCTTTCAGTCATGCTGAAAAGATTCTTAAGAAACATTTTAAAAATGAGAGAAATTAACTTTTTATGTACCCGAGCAGCGCATTCACCAAAACGTTATCTACTAAAAATGATATTAAAAATGAAAATATTTGCTAAAAACGCAAATCTTTAAAAAATACATGACTTATTAAAATACCAGAGGATTCAAAAACTAAATATTTATTTTAATTATTTTAAAAACTAATTTAAAACTACAATGTAAAAAAGAAATAATTATGAGTAACAACTTTACAATTATGAACTTAATAAGAAAGCTGATCATAGAGAATAGTATAATTACCAAGGTACCAATTTTGACTCGGGAACAATTAGTGGAAAGAATCGACGCAGCATTTATACAAATGAAGCAAAATATTTCATTAGGAATTGCTACAACTTAAATGCGAACACGAGCACGCAAGTGTATAAGAAATAGAGGGTCACATTTTGAAAACGAAAGATAATTAATTATACTATTCTCTATGATCAGCTTTCTTATTAAGTTCATAATTGTAAAGTTGTTACTCATAATTATTTCTTTTTTACATTGTAGTTTTAAATTAGTTTTTAAAATAATTAAAATAAATATTTAGTTTTTGAATCCTCTGGTATTTTAATAAATCATGTATTTTTTAAAGATTTGCGTTTTTAGCAAATATCTTCATTTTTAATATCATTTTTAGTAGATAACGTTTTGGTGAATGCGCTGCTCGGGTACACAAAAAGTTAATTTCTCTCATTTTTAAAATGTTTCTTAAGAATCTTTTCAGCATGACTGAAAGACTATTCCCTAAGGAAGTTTTTAAGAAATTTGAATAAACCTACACCTAAGCGTTTAAATTAAATCCATGTTTGAATTTGACTCCTCGCTTTATTACAAGCTGGGAAGATCATGTTTATGTAGTTCTAAGTAGGTAACAAAGCCATTTTAGATTTTATACTTTAAATAATTTAAACAATCTATCTATAGACAATAAAAAAGTTTAGTACATTTTTGTGATTAAAAGGTTTGGTGTTCGTCTACCCTCCAACAATTGTGAAAGAGCACGGTTAAATTAAAAAATATTAAAAACTGAATTATCAGGAAAACTGTAACACTTGGTATATAGGCATGTTTGGTTAAATCGATTCAGAATTACGTAATCTATCACCCCTTAAAATTATTGTATCGACTTGCCGGACACCCTGTATATATTTATAAGTAATTATTATAGCCTATAATAATTAGACCCCAAGCAGCAACATTTGTTTCTCATATAATCATAGGCCAACCGCGACATTTTGACATTCCAGCCGCATACTTTACGCTCCGTAAATATCACATTGAATAGAAAAGCGAACAGTGGCTCTAGGCGCGAAAATGCATAGGAGAGCTTGAGAATCAACAATTGTTTCTCGCAGCTGATATATATGTATAATTTAACTGAGAAGCATGTTATGTTTCTCATGGCACTTAAAGTGTTAAAAACCCCCGATGTAGCCATAGCCTAAGCCATATTAACAATTCTAACAACACAAGGAGAACGACGGCTAGAAATTTCAAATATCGGAAGAACAATGAAACGCACTTTATTTTTCGATAAACTAAATGGATTTACTCCGAATTTACACCAAGGAACCATTCTGTTAGGATATGGGGAGGAAAATGATAATTACATACTTAGCTTTTCCACACTTTGAAATAAAATCATAAATTATCTAGTGTGCTGGGAGCAAATGACAATAATAATTAAATTAATATAATTGACATTAACAACTGAACAATAGTATATATTTGAGATCTATTATTTATTAGTGAAGTCAGATTATGAAAATCAACATTTTATTTTTTTAATCAAATTAAAATATCCACCACGGCAATTTCAAAATGGAAAATTTTAATCAAAATAATGTGGATTTGCGAAGAAGAGATATTAAATCGTAGCATCTAAGTAATGAGCAACGTCGTGGTATCTTGGAACAGCTACTACAGATGAAGAAAACACGAAAATTAAAACACGATGCCATTAAGAAAGTTGTAGCAACATTTCATATAAGCCGTTTGTTTGTAAGTAGAATTTGGTATACTACACAAGATCAATACAGAGAGGGCAAAATTTGAGCGTATCTTTCTTCAAAAAGGAAAGAAAAATGCGGAAGACAATGAAAAGGTTATCCCACTAATTTAGCTGAAATAAAGAATATACCATTGAATCGTCGAGAAACAATTCGCAGCCTTTCTTTCGCAATTATATCCCAAAATCAACAGTTTTTGATATCTTCAAACAGCGAAAGCATTTTAAGCGCATATCTTTTAGAGTTAAACTTACTTTAACAGATAAAAATAAACTGGATAGATTACATTTTTGCTTGTCAAAAGTAGATAATGGAGTTTTTTTTTAATTTATATAAATATTTTCATATTTGATGAGAAATGGTTTTATTTTACTAAAATTAAACGTTCCTATTACATAATGTTAGACGAAGAAAAACCATATAGAAACTGCAAAAGTAAACGGTTTATCACTAGTGATGTTTATGGCTGTCGTGGTTCAACCACGCTATAATACACATCGAAAACATTTTTTTGACGATAAAATTGGAATATGGCCCTTTGTATATCAAGAATCGACTAAAAGAAATTCCAAAAATAGAGTTAAAGGAACATTAGTAATGACGTAACGTAATATGAAATCCGTTACTGCCCACCACTGTAAAAAAAATGATAGTAGAAAATGTTATTCCAGTAATTAAATCAAAATTTCCTCAAAACTATAAAAACAAAATAATTTACCTACAGCAAGATAATGCAAAATCACATTCTTTTGATAATGATCACAATTTCGTTGATGCTTATTATTGATGGTTAGAATATTACATTTAAGTCACAACTACCAAACAGTCCTGATTTAAATGTTTTGGATATAGTTTTTTTTTAACTCTATTTAATCGTTACATATGCAGCGTCACCAACCACAACCGATTAATTAATTGAATGTGTTTAAAATGCATTTAATAAATTAGAAAAAAATACTCTTGATAACGTTTTTGCAATATTACAAACATGTATGGAATCAATTATGTTGACCGGAGAAGGAAATTCCTCGGAAGACCGATTAACTGAAAATTACATATCTTACTAGAGCTCACTGGATGCAATAGTGGCACATCTCAAAAATTACCATTTCCAGTTAATTGAACCATAATACTCCCATATTTGTGCTTTACCAACCAACAATACTTGCACATTGTTACCTCACCATGGTACCGTTAGATGGATTTAGTGACACTATTGAATTTCGTGTTTTTGCTTCTTTGACACATCCAAAACCGACACAAAGTCCAATGTGTTAGTGACCATCTCAATGTGAACAATGTAAACCGACAAAACAGTGGCACATTTTCAATAGTACAGTAAGCCAGATTAAATATTTTAATTTTAACGAAACAATAGTGATTCATTTGAAGTTATGCCAATATTGTTTGTTAAAATATTACGATAAACCCCCATATTATTGAATCAACATATTTTGTGCCACTATTGCATGTTTATTCATTGATATTTTTGAAATGTGTCATTATTACTTTATACGAATATACCTAGGTTTATAAGCTTTAAAACTTTATTTAAAATTAAATATAATACTTGCCTTCTTAGAACTACAAGTGCGGTAAAATTAGTGGAATAAGTATCTATGAAAATGTGTTCTTTGTTTCAGCCCAGAGAATTGAACTGCATGGTATTTATAGCAATATGAAAAGTCAAAATGACAATTCAAGAGGTAAACAAGTGCTAGGACTGTGAGAAATTAAATTAGTAAAAGACATTTCTTCTAAGTGTAATACTGACACCTGAGAAATTGTACCTAATTCGTCTGTGATTGATTAGCAATGTAGAAACAGTTGTAAGCAATTTAGAAATAAACATCGAAAAAAACACGGATTTCTGAAGTTGACCTTGACCCATCTCCACAAAACTGAAGTTGATATAGAAGTGGAAGAAACCGGATCAGAGTGTAATCAATTTTTAGACGACTCTATTGGCGACCCCAATTACCAAGCTGAATTATCCACAACAGTGAACAAGAAATACCAATGCTACAAAGTCATGAAGAAGCAAATCTAAGAAAGGAAAAAACCACAAAAAAAAGGAAGAACCGTCAGAAGAGGTAGAAAAGAAACAAAATAAAATCACTCAGGAATAGCGGACAGGCTTATGTTGCTCTAAATAAAGGTACCTAAATAGAAAAATGAAACCTCCTTGTGGTGAAAACTGTAAACTTAAGTACTCAACTAAATTCTCCACAGAGGAGAGAACAGCAATATTTTATAAATACTGGGATCTGTCTGATATTGTCAATCAACGATCATTTATTGCGACATTGATGCATGAAATACCTCGAGATGATAATAACTCTATATCTCGTAATGGCAGAAACAAACGAACCAATAATCATATTTTTCATTTATTATAGAACGATAAGAAGATAAATGTTTGTAAATTGTTCTTCACATCGACTTTGGGAATTACCACTTACTGTATTTGAAGAGTGATAATCAAGAAAAAAGAAGGAAAGGGTACAGCAGGATAAGCATGGCGAATCGGCCTATGAAAGGGATTTCAAATTTTTTGTGTAGAATAGATGTATTCGATTATAAAAATAATATCTACTTTGACTTTGGGTCGATTTTTCAAGGTGACTTTGGAATACGTCAAAAAGATCGCCTAAGTACCTTTATTACTTTAAACTCAAATATCTCAGGAACCAAAAGAGATACAAAAATGAATTAAAAAATAGTTTATAACTAAGACTCTGAAGAATATTTGTGTATTTTTTTAACAATTTTTAGAAGAACGCAATATTTTCAAAAATTAAAAAAAAAAATTTTATTGCTATTTTTTCATTTTTTTTTTTTAATGACAATCACAAATTTAATATATGTTATAATATGATCCAAACTCTGTCTTCTGTAAATCTTCTGTAAAAATTTCAATTTTTAAAAAGTGTCGCAACACATTCAAATATATAAAAAACGAAGAGCGCGTCACCAATTATTTGTATTCGTTAATGTTTCGAGTATGAAATAGAAACTAACACAAAATATTACTCTATTTAATAATTTAATCAACTATAGACATTTAGTCTTCATCACTATTTTCATTAATAACCACCAAAGTCTTAGTTTTTTTAAAAATGCGATATTTAAAATACGTGTTAAAATTATTATTATCCTTCCTATCCGGTTTTTTTATTGTATGACTTTAGTCCGGTGATACAGTATTAAATAAGGAACCGTTTTGTGCAAAATAAACAAAATGATTAAAGATTGAAGTTAGAGATTTTATATTATTAACCGACAATATGCTAAAATAAGTAAACCTTTGTCTTGAATTAGTTTCATTATTTTGAGTTTGGTACGGCTTCGGTTTTATTAGACCAACGTTTTTAGCCCTATTATTATTTTGTTTAACTTAGTTTTTTCTGTTAGCTGTTAGACCCATGTTCTGCGCTTGTGTATATCCTTCAATCTAGCGATGTGAATGATCATAGCTAACACCACCGAAACCGCAAAAAAACTGTTCAATTTAGGCGAAAATCAGCTGATACTAATTATTGATGGTACCCTATATTCGGCATCAAAAAAATAGAAATAATTATTATCAAAGAAAATCGTATTCCGGACAAAAAAAAAACTCATTTATATAAGCCCTTTACTATATGTACAACAAACGGTTTAGTAGTGAATTTCGCTGGACCATTCTATGGCACTGAAAACGATGTTTCAATAATGAAAGTGGTTTTAGAAGATCCAGCAGGCGTAAGTTCCATTCGGTTACCAGATGATATATTTATTGATGATCGTAGATTTCGGGACGTCATAGAGAATTTAATTCAAAAAGGTTTCAAAGTATTTATACCAGCAATGAAAGGTAACCGAACTCAACTAACAACGGAGGAAGCTAATATGTCACGTAAAATCACTAAAGTCAGATGGATAATCGAAGCTGTGCACGGTATTATTGGTCAACAATATAGACCTCTACATCAACAAGTTCACAATGCACTTTTGGCTAAAATGGAAAGATTATGCAAAATTGTTGGTTTTCTGTATAATAAATATAATCAAAGATTAGGTTCAGACGGTGAATTGAATGACATTATAGTGCAATATATAGATAATAGATTAAACATGCCTAATACATTGAGTCAAGAAGTTTCAGTAGAAAAATGGAATCGCAGAAAATCTAAATTCAAACAGCTCAATACAAATGACCTTTTTAATTTTCCTCGCTTAAGTGAAGACCAGTTGAAAATGTTTTTTACTGGCTCATATCAATTTACTGTAGCTGTTTCTTATTTGGCCGAGTTAATGGATAATGATAATTTATCAATAAAGTAAGTAAAAGAAGCACCTAACATACTAAAAGCAGAAGCAAAATCACGACACATAAACAAAAAAATTTATCGTATTTACATTGATTTTGTTCCAGATGGGACATACTATGAAAGTATAAGATGTTATTGCTGTGATTGTCCTAATGGCAACCGTACTGTAAGATGTTGTTCCCATGTGGCGACCATTATTTACTATTTATCTTATGGATGATATTTATCTCGTATTTTAAAACCAGCCGCAATTTTATCTTCAATTTTTGAAAAAACTAAGACACCAGTGATTATTAATGAGGATAGTGATGAAGACTATAGTTAATTAAATTGTAGAATATAATAATATCCTGTATTAGTTATTAGTTATAATTTATTATTTTTTACTTGTATTTGTATAAGATATTATTTTTTATTTGTATTTGTGTAAGTTATTATTAGTTTCTATTTCATACTCGAAACATTAACGAATACAAATAATTGGTGACGCGCTCTTCGTTTTTTATATATTTGAATGTATTGAGACACTTTTTAAAAATTGAAATTTTTACAGAAGATAGAGTTTGGATCATATTATAACATATATTAAATTTGTGATTGTCACTCAAAAAAAAAATGAAAAAATAGCAATTAAAATTTTTTTTTAATTTTTGAAAATATTGCGATCCTCTAAAAATTATTAAAAAAATACACATATATTCTTTAGAGTTTTAGTTATAAACTGGTTTTTGAATCAATTTTGTATCTCTTTTGATTCCTGAGATTTGAGTTTAAAGTAATAAAGGTTCTTCGGCAATTTTTTTGACATATTTCAAGGTCACCTTGAAAAATCGACCCAAAGTCAAAGTAGATATTGTTTTTATAACCGAATACATCTATTCTACACAAAAAATTTGAAATCCCTTTCATAGGCCGATTCGCCATGCTTATCCTGCTGTACCCTTTTGAAGATAAAAGAGGAAAGCAAGGGAATCAAAAGTAAATACCTAATATAAGAAATTATATGCGTGCTTACATTTCATCCATTCCTAAGATTGGGAGCTATTACACAAGAGCTCATAGGGAAAAGGAATATATTGAAGGCGGCATAACCGATCCGTAACCGATCTATACAGCGATTATAAAAATCTTTCTGAGTAGGCTGCCTAACCCGTTGCAGGTTTAAGAACATACAGGGATATTTTCAATTATGAATTTAGTTTGGCTTTTTTTATTCCTAAAAAAGATCAATGTCTGAAATGTGTAGCTTACGAAAATGCAAATAAGGACGAAAAACAGGAAATGAAAGCCGACTATTTAATACACCAAAGAAAAAAAAAGCTAGGCAGAATAGATAAAGAAGCAAAGAAAAATGTTGTGAAAATTATCGGGTTAGTTGTTTTGACTTGCAGGCCACATTGTCAACATCGAACGGCGACGTTTTATCATTCTACTACAAATCCAAGTTATCCACTTAAAATTTTATAGTGTGTGGTCTTACTTAAAAGGGTCAAGATCCTGTTACCTGTTTTATGTGGCATGGGTGTTAAGGACTTTAGGTTATTGTTTCTTGCTGTAGTTTGCTTAGTTAATTTATTTTGTACTTTCATCCCTTAAGTTACGCCCATGTGTATCGATACTTATTTGGAGGATTGCATCTGGGCGCCGGACAACCGTACCCATCAGGCCATATCGAAGGGTTCTTTATGGCTGAGAAATACGCTACTCGTCAAAGGAAGCTTTCTAAATTGGACCATTGCCACGATCTGCAGTTCGGCGGATCTGCAATACTTCAATGAAAGCGACTTGTATAGGTATTTGCCAGATGGCGGCGATTTATAACCTCAGGTGCGACCATAGCCCATAAGGGCTTCTGGTATTGGTGCGCTCCTGGTTGGAGTTCCTCAGGTTTAGTACTTAAGGGATGATCGCAGTAATTTTGCTCTCTTTGACCAGTGCTCGCCCTAGACATGTGATTGTGAACATAGTCCGTAATCTTCCCAACTAAGCAAACTCCCACTTCATACTTAGACCAATATTTTGTCATTATTTATATAAGTGAAATTTAATACAGTCCACTTTCGTAAACTAAACTGTTGTTTTCGTGGTTTCGTTTATCGAAAGAACCTCAACAAAGGGCAAGGCAAAAGGGGTGCCAATGAAATTGGCTCGTGCTTGTTAAAATATTTAGAAAATCAAGGTGGAAGTTATGATGGTAATGATTTGGATATTGTGATTTTTTCAGACAATTGCGCAGGACAACAAAAAAATAAATTTGTTTTAGCAGCGTACTTTTATGCTGTAGCTAGATATAATATTAAGTCAATAACGCATAAATACTTTGTAAGAGGACATACACAGATTGAAAGTGATAACATTCATGCAATGATTGAAAAGAATATTAAAAGGTCACTACGATCGGATCTAATTTATACACTAGACTATCACGTAAATTTTTTTTCATTGAGTAAAAGCGCGAAGAAGACGGGAACCCCTTACAAAGTCGTAGAAATGGGCTAAGATGATTTTTTTATTTAAAGAAATTATGTACGCATTCTTCTTTTAACTTTTTTAAAGACAGTTCGGGAGATATTTTTAAAATGAATGATGCCTGTGTTTTCAGAGTAGAGAAACATACCCCTGACGCTTTTTTCTATAAAACTTCGTTTAGCCAAGATGATTACAAGAGTGTAAGCATTAGACCGAAAAATACGCGAAGAGGTGCGGGCTTAAACTCTATTGAACAAATTGATCCAGAATGTGTGTACCAGATATTATACCGATTCCAATGAAAAAATATGACGATCTGATGGATTTGTTAAAAACTAATGCCATTAAAAAATGTCACAGTCACTTTTATAATAGCCTAAAACGTGCCAAAGATTAAAATTTTGTTTTTCCTTTATCATTTCTAGAATAGTAGATTTTTGCTTATTACTTATTTGCAGATTGGTGTAAATTGGAATTTTGTTTTTTTTTAGTTTAGTAATTTTAAGTTCGCGCTTAACCTCGCAATTACCAAACTATGTATATTATAATACCTAATTTTTGCTCATAAAAATTTCCAAAAGCTGTATACGATAGTTTTATTAAGTATTTCAGATTAAGATATTTCTATTAAACGCTACATTTAATTGTTTTTAAACAAAAAATGAAAAAAGAGACATTTTATAAAACAATAGCGACAGCACAATTGTACAACGAATTTTAATCACGTATCAGTATACTACTTCAAATAAAGTAAAAAAGTTAATATGTAATATTGAAATTTTTCAACTTCATTTCACAAATAGGTGATTACTTCAAAAGTAATATTTCTTTGATGTGCCACTATTGCACTCAGTGAGCGATATGTTTAGAAGAAGCGCTGGACAAAACTAGATCATACTTCAACTAAATTTATTTGTATTATTAGATACTAAAATTGTTTGTATTTAGTTGTGTTGCGTTAAATAAAATTAATTTATTAGTTCCACATTTTTTATCTGAACTAAAATTAATAAATAGCTGTAACTCTGTGAGTAAAAAATGTTTACTATGTATTTATCTAGGAGGTGTTTAGTTTCAATACCTTTGCCAATAATTTTTTTAATTAGATCTAAAATTTTAAAATTATTAAAAAAAAAGTTCATAGCCAATTATGATTTCCATTAAAAAAAAAAAATTATGTATTTCTGATCAAATGGACAACTTTAGAAAAATCTGAGTAAGCCACTGAATTGCAATTAAAAAACATCTTAAAAATGTGTTTACAGAACGGAAATATTAATTTAAATAAAAAAGTTATGGGTAGTTTTCGAAATGATCGAATATTAAAAAACGCCCTCTATCTCTGTTAGCAATGAAAATATCATCAGGCGGTTTTTACCATTAAACATTTCTCAGAAATCGAGCACATGACATCTAATTTATAGATGCATTAGGTAGAACAAATCTAATTTTGTTCTATCTAATCGGGAAATAGGTTTTCTCTGTTAAAACAGGCCAATTCCGATCACACTGTCCGGTATATAAGATTGGCATTTAGTAAGCTTACAGTACATATTTTTTGGGAGAAATATTGTGC
This sequence comes from Euwallacea similis, assembly GCF_039881205.1. Taxonomy (NCBI): domain Eukaryota; kingdom Metazoa; phylum Arthropoda; class Insecta; order Coleoptera; family Curculionidae; genus Euwallacea; species Euwallacea similis. The sequence goes on from NW_027098669.1 coordinate 86,261, forward strand.
TTCTCCTGGCAGTTACATGTAAACTGTTAAAGTTTTACGTTAACTGTATGGCTCCACTCAAATAATTTCAAACCATTTTTAAATTCATTCAAACCATCAAATTAATATGTATGCAGCTGATAAGTTAAATAGAAACATGAAAAGGCAGACGAGTGTCGTATTTTTTAAAAACAGTTATATCGACGTACTAAAAAAAATCTACACGTAGAATGTGGATGGAGGTTTTCGTCACAGGAAGCGTTGTAGAAATGAAATAAAATATTGGCCGTATTCCTATTTCTATAAAAAACCTTGAACATTTTTGTCCAATTTCTTTCAGTATAAAAAAATCCAAAAATCAAATAAACACGCGGCATTGCCGCTTTGAGAGCCGTTTTCTCAAATTAGCACTTAGAGGTTTTACACACCTCATTATTCTCGGATTAAGTAAGTTCTTAAGTAATATGCATGACAAGAACACCAGAATGTACAGACCATAGAGAGTGTTGTTTTTATATAATAATTTTCATTCAGTAATGTATGTAGGTCAAGACTCTCTTCAAAATCATTTGATCTGAATTAGCCAAAAAATAATAATCACTATTAAGTATAGTAAACGAAAAACAATTCTGAATTCACGTCATCAATTAGATAATATTTGAACTCAGGATTGCCATTTCTTTTAATACAACCGAAATTGTTGATTTTAGGTATAGGTTTGAAAACACAAAATGATAGTTACTTTTCGAGCTTAACACGATGGCGCGAAGAAAAATGGGAGTTCCCATTTAAAAATCACGGGTTTTTAATGATTTCCGTTTGTCGTTTTTAAGGATTATTTATGAACACCCTGTATGTTATTTCGCGAATTTTGTTCCATACGCTGCTAAATGTGAGTGCTTTATTAGCTATACCTCAAAAAATTGCAACGGTATAACTTTCTCTTTTCATAATATCATCAAATGAAGCAATGACTGCAACTGTCAAATTTCACCTTTAAGTGTAAATATCTCCAGAACGGTTAAAGATAAGTGTAAAACGTTTATTATAAAAGGTGTTCAGAATTCATCGTAAAGTCTAAAAATGTAATAAAATATAGGGTGTTCTACATAAAATAAGCGAGCCGACATTCACTTCCGGTTATACCGGAAGTGCCACTATCTTAAAAATGTTTTTAACGTGTGTCCTCCAATGACTTAGGTATGTCCCCAAATATTCAGATTTTTCCAAATTATGGTTTTTCCGCAATCAATCGAGGAACTTCCCGGAGGACCACCCTGTATACTGGCACATTGACTATTTTCTTTGTCAGAAGTAAAACTTGAAGTACATACACGTTTCGCTAAATCAGTACAGCTACAACACCCCCATAATAAAACAAAACCCTTCCTATTCTTCTAAGCCAGGGGTTGGCAACCAGTAGCTCCGAAGCCGCATGCAGTTCTTTTAAAAAATTTTGTGGCTCTCTAAATATTAAATATTTCAGTATAAAACGGTCCCAAATTTTAGATACAATATTTTTAAGGTATTTAATTCCTTTACACATAATATTCAAATTGGCCCTAGAATAAGATAAAATAGGAACTTCTCTGTTTTTATGTCTTATTTGTTTGCGTCGAATGTTGATGATGGTTGTATTACTTTTCGAATGTTTACTATATTCCTTAGTTTCCTTCTACTTGCTGTTTACTCCAAGGTATTAAACAGGTTTTGTATTGTTCAAGATGTTTTACGACGTAATTCACGGCCGGGAATTCCCCAACTTAATTTCAGTTCATTATACGTATGCGTATTATGATGTTCGTGGTGCGTGTTCTGAATATACGAATGTATGCACCGAATATAAGCACCTACTGAGTACTGTGAATTATGTGATGTAAATGATACCGCACAAATATGTTTTCTTGGTAGGTATATAACCACTGAAGGACTTAAAGAAGAATTGCTAGGTTTCTTACCGCTCAAAGGAAAAACGCGCGGTAAAGATATCTCATCTTCTGTTATGCAGTATTTAAAAGAAAAGAAAATTTATCTCAATAAATTAATTTCAATTACACTGTGATGATTACGGATGCGAACCTTTGTGACTTGCCACGGGTTCCTTTTGTTTGGCAGTAATATAACAGACCTTTCTGTTGTTATAGATACACCCGAGGACGTGTGATTCATCAGGAAGGCCGTGTCGGAGATTTATTAGTTTTTAAGTTCTGTAAGTGTAATATTAGAAGAGACAATAAGATGTAGGGCAGGCTGACAGCCTTCTTAAGAAGCATTGTCGAGCGAGGTCACTAATACCACGACGCTCTTAAGTGGCCATGTGTGCTAATTATTTGGGTGACACTAAACTATTGGGTCCTTTGTAATAGGGACTAGCAGGTACTTTTCCCACGGTTCTGAAGGACTCACCAGAACTGGGAAAGTTAAGACAACAGGGACAAAGAACAGGCAGTTAATAGATTGACGAGCAGAAGAGCGGTCGTGGGGTAGTGAATTCGCTAGTCTGTCTTTTCATTCTTTGACTTTTAAAGAGATACCTTTCCTATAAAATGGAAAACGCATCAAACGCTATTCCGACATATATATAATTCATCAGGAGGCTTTATGTGCTCAAACACTTCCTAAAGAATTGTGTAAAGTGATGGATTTAGTCGTGAAAATTGGGAATTCAATAGTAGCAAAAGGACTCAATCATCGACAATTTCAAGAATTTCTTCATGATATGGACGCCAATACACTGATATACTTTTACACAATAAGGTTCGATAGCTCTCAAAAGGTAAAGTGCTTCAAAGATTTTCTCAATGTTTTGAAGAAATTAAAATATTTCTAAATGAAAAAAAAATACTTCACTATACTTATACAGGGTGTTCCATAATTAGGTGCCAACACTTAAATAGCGAAACCTACGTGCAAAAATAATATCAAATTGATAAATAAACATATGTCCTGAAGCGCCCCCTAACGGAGATACGGCCCCTTGAAGGGGGCCCCAATGAGAGAGTTTTTGCTAAATAACTCTTAAACTACCCAACATAAATGTATGAAATTTTGGTATTCTCACAATTTTGACGAGCTCAAGCAAAATATCTTATTAAAGTGTATTAATCTCAATCATAAACCTGTCATTTGGAGGGGCTGGGTTACAAAAACAGCGATATTTTTTTTGGGGATTCAAATTTTTCATTTCTGTGTTGAAAATATGTAAACCTAGAGTTTTTTACTCAAAAAAGGTATTCTTGAATAATGTCTCTAATTATTACCGTTTTTGAGAAAAATGCAATTTAATCTTTTTCATACATTTCATATTCTTTTCAGTAAAACACTGAAGTAGGCTTTGAAACAAAAGCTAGTTGTTAAATATGTGACAGTTTGATATTTTTAATAATTAGTTAAGTAATATTTAATAGTCGATTTTGAATTTAATGTGAATTATGGAACGTTTTACAAATAATGAACTAGCTGATATTTACTTTATTTATGGTTTCTGCAATGGTAACGCAAGTGCGACTGTACGGGAATATCAAATTCGATATCCTACCAGGACAGTACCTCATCGAAAATAGTTTGTCATTGTACACAGAAATTTAGTGGAATATGGTAGATTTAGGCGGTCTCAAGGACAAGGAAAACCTCTTAAAAATCGCAATTTTGAACAAGCATTAAATATTATTGAAGAACATCCCCAGATATCGTTAAGATCACTAGCCAATATTACTAATATTCCTAAATCAACTGTAAGTTTTTAGTACATATTATGTAGTTAAAATACGAGTAAATCCAAATTTAGTTTGGAAGAATGACTCAAATGCAAGGACTTCATCCTTTTCATTACCAGAAGGTGCAGAATTTAAAAGCTGAGGATTTACCGCCTCGTGTGGAGTTTTGTCAATGGATTTTTAATCACCAGCATGCATGTAACAAAATACTATGGTCCGATGAGGCAACATTTACAAGAAGTAAGGCATTTAATAGCCATAATACTCATTTCTGGGCTTTTGAAAATCCGAGAGTTGTTAGAAGGACCAACTTCCAAAATAAATTTTCTGTTAATGTATGGGCAGGCATTTTAGGCGATTCATTAATAGGACCTATAGTTTTCCCAAATAGATTGAACGCACAAAATTATATCGATTTTCTTCAGAATGATTTGATGAATTTGTTAGAAGAGGTAACTATTGGAACGCGACTGAACATGTACTTTCAGCATGACAGGGCACCAGCTCATTTTAGTTTACTCGTTCGAGACTGGTTAAATCAAAATTATAAGAATAAGTGGATAGGAAGAGGTGGACCAATAAACTGGCCAGCTCGGTCACCTGATTTAAATCCCCTAGATTATTACCGATGGGGTAAAATGTCAAGTATTATTTATGCCACCGAAATAGATACCGAAAAAGAACTTCTAAGGCGAATAAATGATGCTGCTAATAGTATTAAGGGTACTCAGTTTGAGATCCTTCGTGCGACTTTAAACAATAAAAAAGAGCCAGATTTTGCATTCAAGAAAATGGGAATTTGTTTGAACATTTACTTAAATAAGTGGTTTACTTAGTATTCTGTTTACCTTTATTTTATATTCCATAACTATAGTTTAATAAAAATACTTGATAAAAATAAACGATTAGTACATTAAGCAATTAACTTTTGTTTCAAAGCCTACTTCAGTGTTTTACTGAAAAGAATATGAAATGTATGAAGATCATTAAATTGCATTTTTCTCAGAAACGGTAATAATTAGAGATATTATTCAAGAGTACCTTTTTTGGGTAAAAAACTCTAGGTTTACATATTTTTAGCAAAGAAATGAAATATTTGCATCCACTAAAAAAATATCGTTGCTTTTGTAATCCAGACCCTCCTAATGACAGGTCTATGATTCAAATTGATACACTTCGAAAAAATATTTGAATTGAGCATGACAAAAATGGGAGAATACCAAAATTTCATACATTTATATTGGGTAGTTTAGGAGTTATTTAGCAAAAACTGTCTCATTGGGACGCCCTTCAAGGGGCCGTATCTCCGTTAGGGGGCGCTTCAGGACATATGTTTATTTATCAATTTGATATTATTTTTGCACGTAGTTTGCGCTATTTAAGTGTTGGCACCTAATTATGGGACACCCTGTATAGTGAACTAACAGACGATGATTGGCTGCAAAAATTTTGTTTTATGATAGATATAACAACGCATTTAAATCAGTTAAATATGAACCTGCAAGGAAAAGGGAATATTGAATTCTCCCTTTTTCAAGAAGTAATTTGTTTCGAAAAAAAGTTTTCTGTATTTGTGAGTGACTTACGTGCAGGAACATTTTTACATTTTAATAATTTACAAAAACATAAGAACAATAACAACGTTATTAATGTAATTTTTTTTTGCACAAACTATTATTGACATGCAAGAAGCTTTTGGAGAAAGATTTCAATAATTTAGAAAATATGTATAAAGCTACACTAGCTTTTTTGACAAAACCAATTGAAGCAGATATGCAGCAATTACATTTATCACTATTCCCATTGATTAATCAGGAACAATTTGAATTTCAATTATTAGATTTGAAATCCAAAGACTTATGAAATAATATATTTTTAACATTAAATTTTAAACTAGAAAGTTTAGAAAGAGAAAAGTGCAGTTTATCTTCTCAGCATAAGTGAACCGAAATTCACAATCTTCAAAATGTAGGTAAAATAATTATTTTTGAAGCTTGGAACCGTTTTCGAAAATCATTCAATCATTTAAAAAATTATGTTTTTGGACTATTGACAATTTCCGGATCCACATATTATTGTAAGCAATTCTTTTCACATATGAAATTAATAAAGAGTCACTTAAGAAGTAATCTTACTGACCTAAGACCAGTACCACCACTAAACTTACTAAACTTAAATTAAAGATTACTACATATTCACGAAATATGGAAATCTTATCGAACCTTATGTAGGAGCAATCATCTCATTAAAAAAATATTATTATATTGTAATACACTGCCAAGTGCAATAGGTATCACAAACTAATTTATAGGTAAATAATAATAATTTATTGTAATACTTAGTTATTTTTAAATACATAAACATTTTTTATAATTTTTTCTTAAATATGATATTTATTTTTTAGTGGCTCTTCCATATATTTTTTTAATATACTAGATTTGGCTCTTTGTCATCTAAAGGTTGTCGATCCCTGTTCTAAGCGATACACTTCCAAGAGATGGATAATAATTTAGCCAATAATTACCCTGTCCTTGTGTGGTTAAAAGATGTTGATGATCGCGAATGTAGTAAAGAACTGTTTTATTTAATCTTGACAACTACTTAAATAAACTAATTTGACAAAAAGTAACTATTCACAAATACTCTAAAAAATAATAATAATTGGTGGTTTGCCAGACCTACCTATGACAACAACCAGATTATAATACACCTATAAATAAACTAATTATTAAGAAAGTAAAACAGGTATTCACAATTAGCACCTGACCTAAATTACGTACACCACAACCCCTTAGCCCTAGTACTTCTATGGAGGTGGCCTAGATTTTTAGTACTTAAGAAGTTGCAATTTGTAATTCAAAGACATATGTGTCATCATTAACTGTACGTTTTTCTTCACTCTTGCTTTTACCCTTCTCTACTCTTCATTGAATCGTCACTCTGACGCGCACAAGTCTTCATTATATTATAAAGGATGTCCCGTAATATACGCAAGATTTGAATTTCGCGTTATTTGTGCAATAAAATGTTTAAACAAAATAAAAAAGATAGTGTGAGAGCTGATAGGTTAGGGTTATGAAAAATGGAGCTATATTCGCAAGAACAATGCGTTTGCATTGTTAAGCGATATTTTAAAAATAATGAAAATTTAGTAGCTATAATTTGCAATTTTGATATAAACTATCGTTGGGATACTGATTAAAATTCATCAAATGTGAAGAGATTAATTAAAGAATTTAGGCAGACTAGATCAATTAGAATTATCTTATACTCTTAGGTCGTCCTTCAACAAGTCGTTCAGTACAGAACGGAAAAAAACATCGACGCAGATCATGAGAGTGTTGCTGAGACTCCAGGAATTTCAATTCGACACCGTTGTGAAAAATTGAACATTTCGAGAAGCTCTCTACAGTGGGTATTCACGAAAGATTTGCATCTTTATGCATTCAAAGTTCAATTGACTCAAGAACTGAAGCCTACTGACCACACAGTGAAAAGAAAGTTCGTTGAATGGATTATGGAACATCAACAAGTGGATGCTGATTTTTCGAACAAAATAATTTTTAGCGATGAAGTGAATTTTGATGTTGATGGCTTCGTTAATCGCCAAAATTGTCGCATTTAGAGTTCAAAGAATCCGCAAGTAATTGTTGAAATAAAAATGTATCCACAGCGCGTTATTGTTTGATGCGGCTTTTGGGTTGAAGACATTATTGGACCATTCTTTGTCAAAAATGCGGCTGAGTAGGCAAAAGCGGTTAGTAGTGCTTGCTGTCGCAACATGATAGTCCAGTTTTTGATACCTAAATTGCAAGATATGGATGTGAATGACATGTGGTTCCGACAAGAGGAGGCCACATATCCTACAACCCGCGAGACCATTCATTTACTGCCTAAGTAATATCCAAGTTGTGTAATTTTCCGATATGGCGATAAAAATTAGCCAACACGGTCATGTGACTTAACACTCCTGGACTTTTTTCTTTGGAGTTTTATGAAATTTACCATCTATGCCAACAAGCCCACGACGATCTACACATTGAAAGAAGAAATTAAGTGCTGTATGAACAAAATTCAGTCACATTTATGTAGAATGGTTATGAAAAATTTCATCAAGAGTGTGTACGTGCCAACAAAACTATGGAGTCCACTTACCTGATATGTTATTCCGTACATAACCCTGTCCTGTATACTTTATGAATCGATTAAAAAATTGCCATTATTAATTAAAAACCTGTGTTTTCTAGAAAAATTATTTCTTATTTGAATTTTGGGATACCCTTTATAACTTGTGACCATAGAAGTATTACAAACGGTACAATAAATTAGTGTCAAAAGTGCTCCTGAGTTTGTTTCACGAATTCTATTATAGATGTATAACACTTTATGGTTTAATTGCATTTTAGTCTCTTTTTCGAGCTTAATTAAGAACATTTCTATTGCGGTCTTTACATGTTTTTTTAATTTTTAAGAATAAACTATTAGTTATGTCAATTAACAGTGTATGCTATTTGAGTGTTTAATAATAATCTAATGACTGAATTGATACACTAATTTAATAGAATACACAAAGAGCAAATAAATTAAAATTAACAGAAGTCATAAAAATTGAAAAAACAACACCAAATGAATACGAATAAAATAACTAAATTTAGAGCATATGTCCGAAAAAATTTCCATTATTTTCCAAGTATAAATAGCACCTTGAAACTGTCGATTCTAACACCCAGTCAACATTTGTGGAATAATACCGGCAAATGCATGCAGAACTAACCTCCTCAGTTTCTGTGCTGTAGCATAATTTTGCTGATAAACTTAATTCTAACAAACCCCCATACGAAGCAATCAAGCGGGATTATGTCGACTGAACTATTTCATTTTGTTTAGGAATAAATAAAATAATGAGCATTTAGCACACCTTAAATTTTATTTAATACGAAAAATATGAGTTGATAGTGCTGATATGTACCCAACGTCGCACCAAGGTCAGTTTTCTTTAGGACGAAAAAATAAAATTCGATCGTGTTGGTATTTATCCAAAGTAGGCTCAAGGTCGACTAAAGCGAAACTGTAAAAATTTTTTCGAAATTCGTTTGCGAGTTAAATATTGCCACTTCAAAGCAAGAAAAAGAAATAGCTCAAAATGCATAATCAATTGCAATCAAGACAATGGGGCGTCTGTACGCGTCGCCACGGAGCATCCCAATAAGAAGCCGAAATAATCCACGATCCTCAAAAGGCAAAGCGGAATATCTCAACAAATATAATTGAATGCAACAATTAACTATGTTCGGATACGTAAATCCGCACAGATCCGGCTCAAAGTACCAAATTGTCATAGAGATCAAATTCCTCCGAAGGCCAAGTGTCTACATTGTAAAGTACCTCGAACTAATTTCTCATGGAAACTTAATGGCAATGTTGCAAAACGATTAGATTGTTTGCATTTAAGACACTGTCCTTTTAATCAATGTATCAGAGCCATTTAAATATGATTTACTTCGACCAAAAATTCAAGTTCTGTTTACTTCCAACGACCCCTAATAGTCTAATTTAGGTAAGTTGTATTATCAATTGTGTGATCATAACTTCTACCTCGTATATACCGGGTGATTCAAGAAGATGGCTCGCCCTTATAACTTTTTTGTTTTTAAACTTAGAAAGTTGAAATTTGGAAGGAACTAGGTAAACCATATGGTAATTGGACATCATACAGTTATTGGAGAGACTGACTAAAATAGGTTATTACAAGAATAGTTTAGAAGTCGATGCAGTTTTTCGTTGACAAATGTCAACATCGTTGTGTCATCTTTTATACCGATTTAAGATTTCCCGCTAAATTCTTATTAGTAATGCGTATTAGTCAGTATATTTTTGCTGTGTAAAAATTCCTTAATTACCAATAAGTAGCTGTTTAGAAACATTATTTTGTTTAATAACAATAACACATATTTTTTTGTTAATATAGAACTTTATATTGCTCAATTCTGAAAGTGTACACATTAAATATTACTATATAGAATAAATTTTGTTGAATTTAACTTCAATAAAACGGCATAATTCGTATCCAATAACTGAGCTTAAAAGTATTTACTTTCCAGTTATTGGAGAGCCTGTCCAACAACTAAATTCTACTTCTACAATAAGAACCATTTTAAAAAACAAAGACAAAATTAAGTTGTCAGTAACTACTACCACATCGTCTAGTGCAGCAAAGATAACTAGATCAAGAAGCAATATTTTAGAAGAAATGGAAAAACGTCTTTACATTTGGATTGATGATGAAATGGAAAGCAACATGCCGCTAAGTCAAAAAATAATCATGTAAAAGCCATAAATATTTTTAATTACATTCAAAATGAATAGAAGATACGAGTGAAAATTTTACAGCTAGCCGAGGTTGGTTCAATAATTAAAAAAAAAGAAGCAACCTCCAAAACATTCGAATCACCGGAGAAGCAGCGAGAGCAGAAATTGCTGCCGCTTCAATTTTTCCTACAACGTTAAAATCCATAATTGAAAGACGAAATTATCCACTAGAATTGGTTTTTAACGTGGATGAAACAGGACTTTTTTGAAAGAAAATGCCAAAGTGCACATTTATATCGCGAGAAAAAAAAGCGAACACCGGGTTTCAAAGCTGCAAAAGACCATTTCACCCTTCTTCTGGGTGGTAACGTAATGGCGATTTAAAATTAAAACCTCTACTTGTGTATCATGCCAAAACCCCAAGGGTCATGAAAGGAGTTTTAAAATCTAGTCTACCCATCATTTGGGAATTCAATAAGAAATCTTGGATCACAAGAGGCATTTTTCAAAATTGGTTTACTACACATTTTTGTCCATTTGTAAAACGTTACTGTGAACTAAATAATTTTGAACCAAAACCTCTATTACTTCTAGATAACGCACCAAGTCATCCCATCAACCTATCGGACTTAAACACTTGTGCTCCGGTGGAAATAGTTTTCCTACCACCCAACAATACGTCGTTAATTCAACCAATGGACCAGGGAGTTATTGCAAATTTTAAGGTACATTAACTTCGTCGTACACTTCAACAACTTATTGATAAAACAGAAGGTGGAAATAAAGAAACAATTTTGCAATTTTGGAAAAAATATAACATCCTGAATGCCATAGGCAATATCGACGTCGCTTGGCAAGAATTAACTAAGAAGTGCATGAATGGAGTGTGGAAGAAGATATGGCCGGAGGTATCCCAGGATTATCAACAAGAAGAGCCTATTGTTGGTCAAATTGTCAGTCTAGTCGAAACAGCAAGACTAGGAGATTTAGATGAGGAAGATATTGAGGAGCTACTGGAGGTTTCTGATGAAAGCCTTACCAACGACGACCTTCAGGAACTGGGAGAACAAGGAATTGAAGAAGGCGAAAACAGTGGTTCTGAAGACGATGAACCAAAAGAAATTACTACAGATTTTATTAAAAAAAGTTTGGAAACGATAACCGAAATAGTAGATCAAATTGTAGTGAATTACCTAAATTTTGACAGGAGTACAAAAGTAAGAAGAGGAGTTTTGGATGTGATCGCCTGCTGCCGACATTAGCTTAATGAAAGAAAAAGAAAGCGACAGATGACTCTAGATGATTTCTTCGCCAAAAAATCAACAATATCAGAAGAGCCAGGATCTTCATTACAAATATAAACTTTATTATATATTTGTGCAAATGTTTGTGTTATATAAAACATTATATAAACTGCAAATGACTAGTATTATAGTTTAAAATTAAAGCACAATTTGATTATTTTTGGTCACATATTCCCGTTTCCCTATTTACATGTGTTAAAATGACCTCATATAACGCTGTTTCGATTAGCGCTCCTATCTTCAGAAACGCATCTACCGCGTTAAACGAGGTCTTACTGTACTTAAATTCGGACAGTAAATATTGAAAGTACTAAAATGAATTTAAAAACGATTAATTAGTTTTATTATTTGATCGAGACATTTCGGTCAATTTTTAATATATTTTTAAAAAAGTTAAAATTTGCCTTCGTCTTATGAAACTGGGTTGAATTTCAAGGCATTGCGAATTGTTCGTATTAAAGTTATTCGGTAATGCAGGGTTCATTCCTTATCGATTTAGAGTTTAAGGAGATGTTGGATACCCATCCAAATCATCTGCTATGCCTCATCTCAAATGAAGCGATAACCAAATCGCTCAACTTGAGGGATGTTCTGGTTTGACCGTGAGAACCATTAGGTGGAGGTATTCTCGAGTACTCTTAACACACCGTGACTTTGTCGTCACTCATCAGTCCTTATCAGTAATCTGGCCCTTCGCAGAGTCACATGTGTTAAGACATTAATTGCAAAAACCTTTTAGGGTCTGTTTTTTTTCATTTATTCTAAGAATCCTAAGTTCGTGGGAACCTACCGGATTTGTGTTCTGATTGGTCAACTAGAGCAAAATGGGCTGAAGCCGAATTCTGCTCATTTTCCCTGTTTCTTTTTTGGGCAGATTAAAGTGGAACTCGAGACATAAACAAAAATCCAACCTTCCTCCAAATTCATACTTAAGATTCGAACGCACCCAATATAGTTAAAGTTATCATTGATTTCAATTATAGACTTGTTGACGTTTATGGTAGTCTTTTTCTTGACCATTGTCCTGATTTTTCGTGGCGGTATCCACGTACAAAAGAATACCTGGTGTCAGAAGTTTTTTCCTTAAGACTCCAACAGAGAGAACAAACATATGTCAATGTGAAAAAACGAACAGAAAAAATATAAAACGATGATGTGACGAATTTCTGGACTACTCGATTGAAGTCTCTTGGACTAGTGTCTCGCACACTTTCCTGAATATCTTTGATTTTCCAATTGATATCTATTCATTTTTATCTAATTAATATCCAAACAGTGATGTATCAAAGTTTTCGAGAATAACTCTCTTGTCATAAACCAAAACAAATTCTTTTGTTTCTATTTTATTTAAAAGTTCTTTAGTTTTAGTATCTCTGGTAACTCGATGATATTGTATACTAATTTTATATATATATATATATATATATAATCTTCATTTCATCGAAATAGGCTATCGACCATATTGGTCTTTCTGCCCTTGTTACATAATCAGGTGCCTAGGTCTACACAGAGAGTGGTCAGAACGGTATACATTGGAGATGCAAAGAAGACAAAAAAAAAAAAAAAAAAAAAAAAAATCGGTATTGTATATCTTCGCTCAGTTCTTCGTGTAACGTATTAGGAGGGGAGAGAAAGTGGGACTGTCGTGTTTGTCGTCTGAGGCAAAGTGGATTAAGTATTGTCCAGTTGTGTCGGTTGTTTTTCCATTTTGTCTGTATTTGTGATAGTCTGTCCGTTATTTTTGTCATGTTCGTACGCTCGTATAGTAATTGTATGGAGGGGTTGTGCAAAGGATTGTCAGGATGTCTTATTTTAGTGATGAGTCTCAGAGCGATTTGTTCTGTTGTCTGTATATGTCTTTTGGTTTTTTCGGTAGCGTTTGCTCTCACTATATGTCCGTAGTCTAAAAGGGGTCTGCATATCGATTTGTAAATTCTTGTCGCTGTCTTCGTGCTGACTCCCTTATTTTTGTATGTCAGTGCTCGGAAGTGTTTTGTTCGTCTCGTTATTTCTGTCCTTATGTTTTGTGCATGTTTGTTAAATTTCAATTTGTGGTCTATAGTTACGCCCAGGTATTTTACGTCGTTAGTGGGGTGAATTGTATGTCCGTCTGCTGTAAGTGTCGGGGAGTTTTCTTTAATTCTGTGATTTGTCAGTAAAAGCTGGTTCTTAGCGGAATTCGGTGTTAGCCTCCACTTATAAAACCAGGTCATAGTGTCGTCCATCAGTATCTGCAATCGATCCACGGCTTTCCTTGTCGTTTTGTCATGTACTACCAGCGCCGTGTCGTCCGCATATTGTAATATGTAGGCCGTTAAGTCTATGTCGTTTTTGTTCAGTAGGTTGTGGTTATAGATGTCGTGGCAATATACGTTGTAAAGTAAAGGGGAGAGGGGCGAGCCCTGGGGCAGGCCTTGCTGTGGGGAGAACGGGAATGAGAGCGTGTTGTCAATTCGAACTTCAAGTAGTCTATCGTCAAGTAAATTTTTTACTATGTGAACTAAGTATTTCGGTGTGTTGAGTCGATGTAGTTTGTATAAGAGTCCTTTATGCCAAACACTATCAAAAGCCTTATTGATGTCCATAAATAAGCAAGCTGATTTGTTGTTGTTTAGTTGTGTGGTCTGTATATTGTTCGTCAAGGTAAAGAGAGGGTGAATTGTTGATTGCTTCTTCTTAAATCCGAATTGGTAAATCGGTATGTGTCGTGCTAAATGTTCGTCAAGTCTGTTTTTTATGATGTTTTCGAATAGTTTACTTAAGACTGGAAGCAGCGTAATAGGTCGGTAATTCTGTACTTGTGAGTTGTCTTGTCCGTTTTTCGGGATCGGTATAATTATGCCTCTTTTCCAACATTCAGGTATTGTGTTATTGGTTATATGGTGGTTTAGAGCTCTCAGCATTACATCATGGGATTCTGGTGTTAGGTTTTTTAGTATTTGGCTCTTTATCATGTCCTTTCCTGGTGCTGTATTTTTGAGGTGGGTCAATCCTTCGTCGTATTCCGCGTCAGTAATTAGATTGTTTAGGTTGTTTGGGACTGTCTCAAAGTAATTGTCGTACCAGTCGTTAATCTCTTCCCATGTCTGTTGGTCAAAGTTTGGGTTGGTTGAGTTACTGAAAGTCCCCCGATAGTGCCTGGCGAATGCGTCAGCTTTTTGCTGGTCTGTGTACAGTTGATGTCCGTTTTCGTGGATGTATGCTGTGATATTATTCGATTTGTATCGGGACAGTTTTTTTATTTTCTGCCAGTACGATTTGCCTCTGTCGTTTTCTATCTCTTGGCAAGCTTTCAGCCATTTGTCCTGTCTGTATTTGTAAATTAGAGCCTTGATATTTCTGTTGAGTTTATTTAACGTACGTTTTAGTTCATTGTCCTGTAATATTGTATACTGTCTGTATAAGTCTCTTTTCTGTTTGATTAGCCTCAGAATGAACCTCGGCAATGCGTGCTGATGGAAGCTTTTTTTTAACAGTGGTGTGTATTTTTCGACAGCCTGCGTTAGTTGTTGTTGAATCGTCTCAATGGTTATATCGCCTGTTTGTATAAAATTGTGTATGAATTGTTTTACTTTGTCTAAGTCTGTTCTCTGTAGATTAAGTTTTTTGTTTGGTTCTATGTTAGTCAGTGGAGTTTGCTCAATGTCAAGTTCAAAGGTCATTCCTAGATGGTCCGACCCAAGCTCGTTTGTCAATTTCACGTTGTTGATGTTTATGTCAAGGTTTTTCGTGTGTAGAAAAACGTCAGGTGTAGAGTCCGGGTTGTCAGGCATTAAAAACGTTGGTGGAGTTTCAACTTTCACAAAGTCAGAATTTCCGAGGAATGTTTCAAGCTGTCTGGTTTTATTATTGTTCATGTTTAAGTCTCCAATGATAATTGAATATTTATAGAGGCATGCCTTGGTCAGTATTGTCTGTTCGATTGGTGAAAAGGGATGGATATATACGAGGAAGATGTGGATTTTGTCGTCTAAGAAAGGGATAGTGAAGTGGATGCAGTCGTTGAGTCTGTTGTTAAGTGTTGGTACTAATTTTATTATTTTTGTTTTCTAAAATATTATTTATTGTATAGGAATTAATCTTTTTTGACGTTTCATAGTTTAATGTAAATCCTTTTATTTTACAAACAATTTCACCTGTTTAGTCTTTTTACTTTATTTTTTTTTATTTACTTTATTAGTCTTTTAACAATAGCTTTTTGGACGTGTTGATACTCAGTCAACAATCCATATTTCCTTACCTAATACATCGGTCCAATCCCCCAATAGACATCCTTTTTTAACAGTATTTTTACCATCATCTATGTATACAATGCTATTTGTATCATAATATGCTACACTTTCTCCTAATATGTCTAACATTTCATACAATCTTAGTATTGCACTTGTAGTTGTAAAAGCAGCTATGAATGTATTGGCCTTTATACTTATAATCAATTTATAACATATTTTAATTTGACTCATTTATGTGTATATTATCTAGTCTGTCATCTAATAAAATTTCGTAAAATCTCTTAACATCCGTAACATATTCTGCTGCTGTCATGTTTTGTTTCTGATTAAATTTACCCCATAAGGAATTTAAGCATATTTTTCTACAGTTCAAGTTACATATTTCAATTTTCATTTTTCCTGCTTAATACTATATACAGGGTGTCCCAAATAAAGTGAGTTCCATGGGGATTATGGAAACGGTAAGAGATACAAGGTGACTCAAATTAGAAAAAAGAAGCGCATTTTTGTGCCCATTCAGAAAATGTTCTAAATTTAAAAATATGCACAGGGGTTGTCAAAATATGAGCAAAAAACTGAAAACTGCTATTTTCGAAAATCATAAATTATGAGTACACTGTTTGAGTAAATTGTACCAAATTTGGTAGTTCTTTATTATCGACAACTGCCAATTGAATGGCGTTTTCAGAATTTTTCCAGGCCTTCTAGATTTCGAGAAATTATATCCAACTTTGTTATTTCTTATGGCCGCCATATTAGATTTTGGTGCCATCGAATAGACAATAAAAAAAAGTTTATTAACCATGTATCTCAAAGGTACCCTTGGACCTACCAAAGTAATAAAAATAAATAAAAACATTTTTCACCTTAGTAGGCTTAGAAACAAATGCTTTAGTGTTGTTATGGATACTTTTATTACATGCAACGAATGTCAACAAAAAGTCTTCACTATTGTTGTATTTGAAGTTAATTTTTATTTTTTCTATTTCATTTTTATCAGTTTTACGCTTTATTTCGGTAGACATTTTCAAGTAATAAAATTATGGAACGGTTTTCAAATCAAGAAAAACTGGAGATTAATGACTGCTACATTTTAAGTGGAAGAAATGCAGGTAGAGCTCAAAATATGTATCTCCAGAGGTATTCAGAGAGGCGTCAACCTGGGCACGCAATATTTAATAGGCTTAGAGTGAATCTACTTAAGTATCTACTTAAGGATCATTTGAAAAGAAAACCAGAACACGCAGGATTAATGAAGATGTTGAAAATTATGTTGTTGGAAGTGTTGTTGAAAACCCTCGCATCTCACTGCGTCAAATAGAATATACTATTGGTATACCTAGATCAACTGCTTATCGGGTCCTAAAGAAAAATAAATTTAAACCGTACCGAGAACATATTAGCCAAGGTCTTAGAGATGGTGACACTGAGAGGAGACTTCATTTTTGTAATTGGTTTTTGAGAAAATTTAGAGCAGATCCTGAATTTCCTCTTAGAGTTTTATGGTCTGACGAAACACATTTCACAAATTGTGGAATATTTAACAAGAAAAACTACGTATACTGGACTGACGAAAATCCACGAATGAACCGAGAATTGAGACATCAAGTCAAATGGGGCTTTAATGTATGGCTTGGAATTCTTAATGGACATATGATATTTGTAACTTTTGACGGAACACTTACCGGGGAAAGATATTTAGAGTTTCTACAGCAGAATATCGCAGAAATGATTGAAAATTTACCACTGGCTACTGTAGCTAACATGTGGTTTCAGCAGGATGGGGACCACCACATAACTCATTAGTTGTTAGGCAATATCTAAATGATACGTATGGAAATAATTGGGTTAGAAATCGAGGCCCTGTCAGTTGGCCAGCACGCTCTCGATTTTTTTGTTTGGGGATATGTAAAAAATAAGGTTTACTGCAGATCCTACGATACAATAGCAGAGCTGGAGGCTGCAGTTGTGCGAACTATTCAAGAAATACCTCCAAATATGGTAAAAAGTATGTCCGTTGTTAAGCGCTGTAGAGTTTGTGTTAATTCGTAATGGAGAAATATTTGAACAGTTTTTATAGGGATTAGTAATTCCTACTCATAGTTAGTAAAGGTACCAATTCCTTCGTTGTGTTTCTTTGTTATTTTTGATAAAACCTATGGAATTGTAATTGCGTTAATACTAAAAAAAACGTATTCAGTTTTTATTGTCCCATTAACAGATGAAACCCCCCATTAAACAGAATACGTCGTACATTACTGCTCTTTGATTAACAACACTAAAGTACTTGTTTCTAAGCCTACTAAAGTGAAAAATGTTTTTATTTATTTTTATTACTTTGGTAGGTCCAAGGGTACCTTTGAGATACATGGTTAATAAACTTTTTTTTATTGTCTATTCGATGGCACCAAAATCTAATATGGCGGCCATAAGAAATAACAAAGTTGGATATAATTTCTCGAAATCTAGAAGGCCTGGAAAAATTCTGAAAACGCCATTCAATTGGCAGTTGTCGATAATAAAGAACTACCAAATTTGGTACAATTTACTCAAACAGTGTACTCATAATTTATGATTTTCGAAAATAGCAGTTTTCAGTTTTTTGCTCATATTTTGACAACCCCTGTGCACATTTTTAAATTTAGAACATTTTCTGAATGGGCACAAAAATGCGCTTCTTTTTTCTAATTTGAGTCACCTTGTATCTCTTACCGTTTCCATAATCCCCATGGAACTCACTTTATTTGGGACACCCTGTATATTAATAAATAAATAACAATTCAGGAATTACTCATCGCAGAAAGAAGACCGATAAAGCGCAATACTTTTGCCACAAGAAGTTTTACAGAAATGGAAATAGTTTATTTCGTGTGGTAAAAGAAATTTCTATATTCAAGCCAAAAAGTTTTGTAACAGTATCTAGCACCGAGCTGCATAGTTCAACTACAGCATGAACTAATATAATACCGTGTGTCTTAAAAAATTTCAGATCAAGTAGGCCATAGAATTATTTGACAGTGAATCCGTATGTCTTTGATATGTTCTGCGTAATCATTTTTAGCACCCAGAAAACTATAACTAAGCAACACACAAGTCCGTGGAACCTTAGAAAAAACTATTTTTGATAAAAACCAATTAATAATACAGGTAAATAGAGTAGTATTTTAGCGGGATTTTAAGTAGAGTTATGTTTGTTCATGTATGTTCGAGATTGCGCAGAACATATCAAAGACATATGTGATTCGTTGTCGAATAATTCCATCGCCTACTTGATCTGAAATTTTTTAGGACACACGGTATAAACTCTGTCTATTAATAGTAACAGAATATTGGATGGAAAAACAAATATCGGATATTTTTTAATTACTTACTTGAATTGTGCACAATATGAACTATCCTCGAAGTATAAAAACATCCAAAAATTATCCATAAATTTCAGGAAAAAGCATTTGGAAAATAGAAAATAGAAAACACCAAACAACCCTCGATTTGATTTGACAATTGAAGTTGCCTACGGTGTCGGTATATAGAGATCCTAATCACAGTTAATGTACAATTTGACAAATTGGCAGTTTGTTTTTCGATTTTTAAGACTTCCCCTAACTTACCATTATTAACCCGTAAACTGTCAATGATTAGTGATTATAATCTGTCACCATTAAATTTTATATTTAAAAAGTTTTGTAGTCCGTTAAGATGTATTTATATCGCTGAAACAAGTAGATAATCCCAACTAATAATAAAATAACTTTCAACTATGAATTGACAGATTTCTTAAAATCACGATTTTTACCTTTATAAATTCTGAATGACAAAAAAATTATTGATCCCACTAAAGATGAAGATCAGATTTCACTACTGGGACAAAAACTAGTTGTTATTTGGATCGGGAAAGTTTTTCTATTTTTACTTTATTTTGAGGAGAGAATTTACCCATATTAAACTGAAATGTTGCTAAAGAATCCTGAAAGATAAAAATACACGTACCTAAAATATAATATTTCTTGCTAATTTATATCCAAATAAGAGAGAATTTAAGGAATCATGGAAGGTTTTAACGTTTAATTGCGAAGACAAGTTGCTGTAACTAAAAAAATCATCCATGTGCGGAATTCCATTTAAACCCGTAACTTTCAGAAATGCAGTTGAATTCTGCAGTCTACAGTGAGTACTTGTAGGTTTTATAGAGATATTATATCATACCATACTTATGTTAGTCAACATTTACAAGTTTTTTCTTAATTTGAATCTTGAAATATCCAAAAAACCTTAATCGTTCTTAGAAATTAATGTAAAAATATTAATTACGATATTTTCTTAATTCAATGCAATAAATGAAAACACTTTAACTACTAAAGTACTACTACTTTTTTAATAACAAGTTTAACTACTAATTATTAAAAATATTTAATACTCACCACCCTCTCTCTCCGAAGATGAAACGAAAAGAACTTCCGAAATTAAACGTGTGATCGTCAAAGTAGTGATTAAAGATACGTGTACACAAAGCTGACGGGTCAATTTCTAGAAAAGGTTGCACAGATAGTTTTCTCTCTCACATGATATGATGCGACATGCGTAGGGGACTGTTTAATTGGCAAGGCCAGTCCTACTTGGTACTTAGGTAATAATTTAGATGGCAGATTGTGCAGATTCACTGAATTGCTCGCATCGAAACTCGTAAAATGTATAAAGATAAATTATTTTACAGGTGCTCCGAAATGAGCTATTTGACTTGTTTATTGGATGTTTTTATAAATTGCTGTACCAAAACAGTACATTTTATACAGGGTCTTCATAAATGATTCTTCACCACGTGACTTTCAAGGTCAAATTTTATTATTTTGGGTTTGTTGCATTGATTTTTAGTAACTTTTCTAATCAGCTGTTGGTTACCATGATTTAAGATGCAATTTATATTTACGATGTTTTGCGTTGAATACACGACAATCGCGTTACAAGCTGATCCCCTAATTGGTTCGATGGAAATTATACGCAATGATTTACGCCAAGTTTGTGATAGTGGAGTGGAACCTTTAAATTTAAACATAAACAAGTACAGTGAAGTCCGTTTATTGACTGGATTTTTGAAATTTCTCGATTTTTTTGCTTTTGCCAAATATTTTCTTCCTATTGTTTTCTATTTATCAGAAAAAGTTTTTGTAAAGACTCAACAAAATGGGCTTCACTTTGAAACCAGATACGTTCATTTTAATAACACATTTTTGCAGTGAGAATCTCAATGATGACAGATCATGGACCTATTCTTTGCAATTCCGCATACAACAATATGTTATGAAGTTTCTCGAAACAGATTTGCGATTATGATAGTTTTGTGAAACATAAAACAAGGGTTGTTGAACGATTTAAAACAAAAAGCTGCATTTACAAAGGAAAATCCATTGGCAAGTCAAGTCTTGCAGATGAAGTTTTGAATGAAATTCAGGAAAGAATGAACCAAAGCCCCAATAAATCAGTATCAAGATTATCTAATCAAACTGGTACATTTGTTAAGTTTAAAGTTAGTTTCGAGCTTAATCAAACGCAACATTGTTCTGTAGGCCTTTCAATCGGAATTTGCCATAAAGCACTAAAAAACACTAAAGATGCACCTGTATAAAGTAACGGTTGTCCAACAATTATTCCCAATTAATTATGACCAATGGGTTAGGTATTGCAAGTTGTTCAATGGGAACTTTTAATGATGAACTTCTCAAGTTGATGTTTTTCTCTGATAAAGCATGGTTTCACTTATCAGGATATTTGAATAGCTAAAATTATATGACTTGAACAACAGAAAATCCTCACCAATTTATGGAAACAAGCTTGCACCCATTAAGAATTGGTGTTTGAGTAGCCATGTCCAGGGGGCGTATTATTGGCCCAATTTTTTTTTAAGATACTTTAGATGCTAACAGATACTAAGAGAATATTTTACAGAGTTTTTTAGATGAAGTCTATGATGACAAAGTATAAAATGGATATTTCCAATAGGATGAAGCTATTGTTCATTCTGTCAAAACAACTTTAAAGTTTATTGAAGAGTTTTATAGCAAAAGTTAATTATATCATTTGAAAGTGAATTAAGAGAAGAATTCGTTTTCAAAAAGAAAAACAGGGTGTCTCATTTGAAAAAATCGAGTTTGAGGCACTAAAAATGTTAAAATTTGAAATTTTTTTTCACACCCTGTATAAATTTTTTCGAAAATTAAAAGTATATTCCAGTAGAACGACATTTTGTATTTAACTGGACAAGTTTTCGAACGATTCGATTAATCCCATGTGAATTTATTGAGAATTTTAAAAAGTTTATTTTTTCTTTGATTTTTATTTTAAATTGAATTAACTCAAAAACTGCTAAAAATGTTTAATATTTTGTAATAACAAAAATTAGTTACAGTTACAAGTAGAATTAGTTTCAGCAACAAAATAGAGGATATTTATTTAAAAAAATGTATTTTTGTCATGTCACGACTTTCTGGATCACCCTGTAACTTCGAAAATATTAAAAAATAAATATTCATGAAAAACTGAATAACTTTTATCTTAAACTTTTTTTTTAAACCTTACGACTTTTGGGATAAGGTAGTGGACCATCTTACGTGAACCACCCTGTACATATACATTAGAAACCGATCACAATGAAAAAGGAGCCACCTATTTAATTTTTTTACCATTTTTAAAAGTCTCAAAAATGGAAGAGCTTGGGATAAGAAGGATGTAAGCTACAGTGTTAAGATTTTGAAGTTAATTTATTTTTTTAAGTGATAATAAAGGTATAGTTCTTTTAAAATCTAATATTTTCTTTACAGCATTATACAGAGTGTCCGGAAGTTCCATCGCCAAACTTCAAGGAGGGAATTTTCTTCCAAAATTATGAAGAAAAGTTTATATGGACCCCTGTCCTGAAATCTTTCTCAAAGGCGTTACAGCCCCTCAAAGGTGACTCTTAAATTGTGGTTTTTCTTTAACTTCTCCGGAACCACATTAAACAAAAGTTCCTATTTTGATATACTAACTTCTAATATGATTTGCTACACACCTGAACTACAAAAGAGCTTGCATGATACGCAGGGTATTCTTCACCGGCGGTGTCACACGAATTTTTTTTCATATCTTTTTTCGTTTGCACTAATTAGCTACTTTCTGTTCAGATTATGATTCTGAACGGGGCAAGTTTGCGTTTTGCTTGCTGTCTCATTCCAGACATAAGAGAAGCACAGCTACTGGTCAGTGCCGAGGTGAACTGTATCTCTTTTATGTAGATTTTATTTTGTTCGAAGGACCACAGCTTATTCAGTACTGAACCGATACAGAACGAACACACTTGATAACATCACACTTATATTTATTTAACTAAATGTCCCACACTACTGCATAAGTGACAAAGTCATAACAAAGTATAAAATTAGGGTAAAATAGAAAACCACAAGCGACTACCGATTATCAAGAACTTTTGACGATCGGGAGTTTTTTTAGAACAAGGCAAATGTTATGTGCGAATTGAGAGCAGTATTAGGATCCTACTAAGGCTGTAGGAGTATAAAGAGAGAATTGGAGAGGTGTTGGAGAGGCATTGCGTGTTCTGTGTGAGACTATATGAGACTGCTCTAAATCTTAATTTTCCCACCGAATGCGAACCTTATCTTATTCATATACAGGGTGTCCCGTAAGTCAACGATATCTCTTGAAGGGTGGATAGGCCAACTCAGAATAAGTCGAATTAACTAAAGTTGCCTTAGTCCAAAAGTTGATAATAAGCGAGATACAAGGTGTCAAAAGTAAAAAAATAAATCACATTTTCTTTAATATTTCTCCACTACTTCGAACTAATTTCACGATATTTTCTATTTGGGAATTTCTTGAGATGATAAATACAAATTTATCGACGATTCCGGTATATCTTCTAGAGGGCGCCACAGGTGGCCATTAGAATTCATTTAAATTGCCAAAACTTGTTTGTGCCACGGTGTATGTCGTATTGGACTAGATAAATCTTTTCTCTCACCTTTTCTGCTTAAAAAAGGTATACCCTATTGAAGCCGCTTGAAGAAACGGTTTCCGAGAAAAAAGCATCTACAGTTGATCGTGCATGCAAATTTATTGTTTATTAATTTTTAAATAATCATTGCTGTTTTACTTTTTAGTAAATTTATTGCAAATTTACTGCAGAAGAAACTCATTATCTAATTATTTTAATAATTAGGAATTCAAATGAAACACTTGTTACTTTCAAATAAACGGTATTTATTTGACATCAAGTGAAAATCAAATAGTAGGCTCAAATTGCTTGCCATCCAGTTGGATGCAAGCGCAGTATCTCTTTAAAAATGACCTTTTTACTCTTCTTGCAATTCCAGCTACATTTATTTGCCTCGAAGCTTCATTAATTTTTCTGCGCAATGTATTGATGATACATAAACTTTTTCTTTTATGCATCCCCAGTAAAAAAAATCCAAAGGATTTAAATCCGCTATTATCAACTTTTGGGCTAAGGTAACTTTAGTTAATTCAACTTATTCTGAGTTGGTCTATCCACCCTTCAAGGCATATCGTTGACTTACGAGACATCCTGTATATGTGAGCTTTCCTAAAGAAAGTGATACGGGGTTGGTTATTAATTCATTTAAGACAAGAGCAATAAACATGTTATCTTACAAGGATGGTGCTATGTCTTATCCTTAGGCATATGCAATATGTCACAGACACCTATGAGTGTCCCATTGGAGATTGACTAAACTTGTACTAATTGAAGTAGATTGTTGCCTTAAAAGATGAAGAGGGTCTGTTTATCATATGAAGGTGTGAAGGGAATGACTAAGGGATGTTAGCGTGGGAAGAATGTGGAAGGTTTAACGTTCATCATTTTGAAGATAAACAGATACCCGGGGGATGACTCCGACATCTTGTATGGGAGGTCATTCTATTCCCAATCTTTGGCGAATAAAGAAGTCTTGCGTAAATTTGTGTTTTTTTATTTTTCTAAAAAGGAAATATTTTTCTTACATATATTTTACCACCTCACAGTCATATCAATTAGTGTGAATTATTAGTGCAGAGGAATAAGGATTGCTTATCAATACGGTGCCATGAAGGTGTGAGAAAAATGATGGGTGAGAAGAGTTATGAGCGTGGGAAGAGTGTGGGATGTGTATGCATTTGGATAATGTAAACACTGCCCTTAAGAGTGATTAAGAAGGATTTACGTTGGCAAAGGAAGAAATGTATTACTTAGTGAAGGTGATGGGTATTTTCCCAACAAAATGTCACAATATTAAATTCGAGAAATGCGTGAAATACGGATGAGATGTGTTTAAATAAATAATATCTACTAACTTTTATTTATAATTGTTTATAAACTATTTTGGAATAGTGGAATTTTGTATGTAAACGTTGAATAGAACTTAAAATCCGTTTTTTATCTACCATTTTGCTCCAAAATGAAAAATAAAGCAATGTTACTCTTGATAGTCTTTCATGTTTTCGTAGTTTTATGGGGAAGGGGGTATAAAAAAGTTCAAAGTTATCTTCGTAAATCGTATGTTTCCGAGAAACAGAGACTTATCAAGAATAACTTTTTGTCGAAAAACGACATTTTTTTGTCCATTTGTCCTCTTAGGCCCTCTATCTGTGGACATACTGTAGATAACTTCTCTAAAAATTTATTGATTTTTCAATCATATCAAAATTAAATGGAATCTCATCGTGTTTATTTAAATTTGTATTATTTTTTGGATAAAATATTCTATCATCTGAAGACTTTATATACGGTGATTATTCTCGCAATAATTTAGCAAAGTCATCCTTTGTTTTGCACATTATTTAAAAGAGAAATGTTTTTATTAACTTTATCTTATTTTTTTGAAAGGATTTTATAACCTGACCAAACTCCGCAGTTTCTATTAATTTTAGAAAGATTAAATAGAGATATACACATACAGTGGTGTGCAAAATAATAGCAGCGCTAACACAACAGTTTTAGAGAAGATGAATTATTAACTTAAGTAATACTTTTTTACTGGTTAGATAAGTTCCCCCGGATTTGGGGTTCTGGTATCAACGATTTAAAAAATTAAACTTAAAGGGTTTTTGAAATTAACATTTTAACACATAGACTCTGTGAATAAAAAAGTCAATGTGAACAATTTACAAGGGCAAGGAAATCATGATATCTTAGAAATACATGTGCGTACTTCCACTTTTAGGTTTTCACGATGAAACCAGAACATCCCTTAATTTGAGCGATTTATATAGTATTTTAGTTTTTAGTTATCATCTAATTTGTAGACCCAACATAGATAAGACGTGGTTAATTGAGTGAGTACACAACATAGCCCTAGATATACAGGTAAAAAAAATCATTATATCTGTTATGTACCCCGATGCAGGGAGATAGGTTTTGACAACAAAAACGCGTTGGTTCTACTAGTCACTACTATAATCAACTATTCTGGTCGAGAGTCTATTGGGAAGAGTGCGTGTTTTTACTCCCAAGCTGTATTTATGTATATATCTAATCAAATAGAGGGATGATTACAAAACTAATTACTATGTAATGTCTATTGGGAAAACTCCGGACCTTGGCTTAATTACTTTATCTGTGGGGCCAAGGTTAAGTTAGTATTATTGGTTGGGCCAAAGGCCGAGTTAGTACAGAACAAATACAATTCTTCATGAGAAATACAAATAAGCTCGAATATCAGTTAATTAATCCTAATTCATAAGATAGGTACATTACACTTCCTCCCTTAGAATAAATTTTATAATTTAATATGTATAAAATTTAGTAATCGTTCTATAATAGCAGATTAGTTAAATATAATAGGCATATTAGCTACAGGTCATCCTTAATTTTACTTAATCTAAGACTTCTTCGCAGGGTAGAAGTTTCATTAGACCTACTTTCAATCTCTGAATTTGCAGGTTGCATATTACTTAGGTTTGATAAGTCTAGTGACACATCTTCTACCTTGTTTGATCGTTTACAAATGTTGAGAGTTAAACAATTACTGATAGTACTACAACATGTATTTGGATCCTTAGAACAATTAGTGTTATTATTTTGACGGAATTTCTTAAAACATCTCCTAACTATCTTATAACATATATAGATTAATACAGCGTGTAGTAAACTGAGAGATAGGTAGGAAGAATTTGAAATGACTTTAGAAAATATGTTTTCCTTTGAAATTTTATCAATGACTTCATTAATGTGATTTAGCTTTTGGCTTGCGACATTCAGTGAATCTTTATCTAAGGATATTGGTGGAATTGGTATAAAATCGATTTGCGTTTTGTTCAATTCCTTTTGATGCAGCTCGCAACAGTTGTCAATTTTAATATCCAAATCAGGCATGATAGCTTTATAAGGACTTCCGTATTGCGTCCTTTCAGAGGTTAGAGTAGTAGAGCTGGTAAATAATTTACAATTTTCTTTGATTGAAATCAATCCGGTATTGTTGAGCAAGAAATGTAAAGGAGGTGAATGGATGCATGTTAGAGTGATATCCGTTGGTACTGGTAATACAAAAATCCAACTATTAGAAGATTCTAATTTTTGCCAAATTTCGGTTGATGTTGATGTCATGCGCGTATCACATTCCTTTGGAATAGTGGTTGAATGAAACAAAATTTTGGTTTCGCAAATGGGTTTTGTATGAGTGTCGAATATTGGTTCTGAGTTTGGGCAAATGAGAAATTTCTCTGCAGTTTTACAATTTTTTGTAGACTTGAAAATGGAATAGGAATTTTTGTTTTCAGAGAGTGCTAAATAATTAATTGTTGGAAGGATGAAGATCGTAATTCCATGCGGTTTTAAAATGGGTAGAGGGATTACGTGAAAGAGTCGATAAATATTTGGGTTAACTAAAGGGTTAGATATTATGAATATAACACGATTTGATTTATAAAACACTTTGATTGAGGCATGATCTAGTATATGATATGCATTTCCATTCTCGAGAGGAAGTACAAAAGTATTTCCTTGGAGATGTGGAATGGTGCTTTTTAATTCTTTAATTAGTTGTACAGGTGTCATGACAAAAGGATGTAGCACATTAGACTTTGCAAAAAGAATGGAGTTAATGATGGCAGCATACTCTGCTTCGAGTTCATTTAGCATCATGTTAAGCAACGAAAGTTGTTCTTCCAAATTCTGTTTTAATTCCAATTTAAACCCTTGGCTACCGGATTTATCC
Source organism: Euwallacea similis (assembly GCF_039881205.1). Classification (NCBI taxonomy): domain Eukaryota; kingdom Metazoa; phylum Arthropoda; class Insecta; order Coleoptera; family Curculionidae; genus Euwallacea; species Euwallacea similis. Next base: position 113,998 of record NW_027098669.1, read on the forward strand.
AGTGCTGTTTCTATTCTTTTTAAATTTTGGTTAAGAATGTCCTTGTCGCGATTTAGGCTCGATACTGTAGTGTTGAAATTTGTTATTGTTGTCTGGACCACGTGAGATTGCTGTTTTAGTAAATTTAGTAATTCCTTTTCGTTAGTGGTTACTTTATTGATGGCTTCATTATAGTATTCTCCATCTTTGGAATCTAATGTTCCAAAGAGACTCTTAAAAGCTGCTCCTACTACATCTATTAATGCTCTCCTCTGTCTTCCGGGTGCCGTTAAGGTTTTTAAAATTTGTTCTTGGTTGTACAGAGAGGGTATTAGTTTTTCAAGAATCTTTAAGCTTGTGGTGCAAATTGATAAGGCGCTAATTAGTTCATGTTGGCATAACAGTTTGGTTTTACCATACATGGTTTCTAAAAATTCTAATTTATAATCGAATATTCCTAGATCTAGATAAGATATTATTTCCCATGATGTTTCAATAAATTTAATTTCTCCTAATTGTTCATAGTAAATTCCAGAGGGTAATAATTCAGTGGTTTCATATGGAGTTCCATTACTAGGCAGGATGGACTCCCATACTACTATTCTGAAACAAAAGCAGATTTTAGTCTACTCGCGTGAACCTTTTGTTTCTTTTTGTTTATTAAAATTGTAAAATTTACATTTCCAGATTTTTTCAAAATTTTGTATGGTCCTTTATAATTAGGGGTTAGTTTTTTCGATCGGTTTAATTTTGTTTGTTCGTTTGTTATATATACTAGGTCTCCGACTTGAAATTCTTGATTGTTAATGGTTTTATCGTAAGACCTTTTGTTCGCTTCTTTTGACCTTATGAGGTTGTCTTTTGCTAATTCATGGGATTTTTGTAATTTTAAAGTGATTTCAGATAAGTAGTCATCGTATGTATATTTGAATTCCGGCGACTTAGTGATGGAGGATGGTAGTGTAGCCTGATAACCGAACAATAACTCGTGGGGTGAGAATTTGGTGGATGAATGAACACTAGTATTATAACTGAACATGCTAAATTCGATCCAATCGTCCCAGTCGGTTTGGTTAGCATTTATGAAATGTTTCAGATAGTCAGCCAGGGTCGCATGGCTTCTTTCTAAGGCTCCATTGGATTGTGGGTGATATGCTGTACAGTTGATTTGCTTAATTTTCAGTAGTTTCGAGACATTTTTTAATAAGGTTGATGTAAAATCTCTGCCTTGGTCTGATACAATTATTGTCGGAATCCCGAATGTGCATATGAAGTTTTCTACTAGTTTCCTTGCCACGCTTTCGGCTTCATGATTGGGGAGAGCGTAAGCTCTAGAGAATTTTGTTAGATCGTCCTGTAATGTCAGTATGTACTTATTACCCTTTTCCGTTAGTGGCAAAGGTCCAACTATATCAATAAAAATTTGTTCAAAAGGTTTAGAACTTGTCGAGGTGATTTCCATGGGTTTCCTTGTTTTCTTCCTGACCAGTTTATTTACTTGGCAAGATTTGCAATTTTTAATAAATTGTGTAATGTCGGTCTTCATTTTGGGCCATTTGTAATTTTGACGAATTTTACTGTATGTTTTGTGAAATCCGTAGTGACCGGATGTCGGAGTCGAATGATTTTCGGTTAAGATGGTTTCGATTTGATCGGTCTCAGGTGTTAAAATCATTTTATTATGGAGGTCGATTTTAATACTAGAATTTTGAAACACGAATCTTAGCATAGTCCTCAATTTATGTGATTTGAATTTGTCGAAATTGTTTCCTATTTCAGGAAGACTTACATTGTTAATACCTTCCTTTGTCAAATAATTGAGTAATTTGACTAACAGGTAGAATGTCGATTCATAGGAGTAATTATCCCAATAGTTTGCCTTGTAAAATACGCATATAATTCGTTTGGTATTTAATGTAAGAGTCCTTATTTCGTTTATTGTCGGCTGTTGGGGACTTAGTAATTTACGGATGTCATACTTCCTTTCAATGGCTTGTAAAAATGGGTTTTCATTAAATTCTAAATCTGTCGATAAAAATATAATTATGTCATTGGAAGTGACGAGAATGTCCTTTTCTGTTTCATTTAAATTTCTGCATATTATTATGGACGATCTGAGTTTGTTCAGAAATTCTTGGTAAGTTATCTCGTGGTGGGTAGAATCATTGGTTACATGGTGAATGTTAGACGGTGTGTGTTCGACCACCGTTCCTACTGGATTTCGACTCAATGCATCTGCTACGTGATTTGACTTCCCGGGTTTGTATCGAATTTCATACTCATATTCTTCTAAGAGTAATCTCCAACGTACTAGTCTTGAGCTAGGATCCGTTACGTTAAATAGCCAAGTGAGTGGTTTATTGTCGGTTAAAATAATGAACTTACGACCATACAAATATGGACGGAAGTGTTTAACGCTCCATACTATGGCTAGGAGTTCTCTCTCAGTAGTGGAGTAGTTGGATTCTGCGCGATTAAGTGTACGACTTGCATATGAAATCGGGAGATCATTCGGCGGGTTACCTTGTGATAACACTGATCCTATAGCGTATTGACTTGCATCTGTTGTCAAGTAGAACGTGTTACTGAAGTCCGGGTATTGCAATATGGGTTTGGAACACAGGGCGTTTTTTAATTTCTCGAAAGCATACTGTTGAAGGATAGTCCATTCAAACCTCGCGTCCTTTTTGAGTAATTTGGTCAGCGGCTTTGTGATATTGCTAAAACCTTCGATGAACCTTCGATAATATCCTGCTAATCCTAGGAGTGATTTGATTTCTTTCGGATTCCTGGGGACAGGAAATTCTTGTATTGCTTTTACCTTATTCTCGTCGGGTCGAACGCCTTGATCAGTGATTAAGTGTCCTAAATACATCACTTCCTTTCTTAGGAACTCACATTTGTCAGGTTGAATCTTAAGGTTATATTCCGAAAGTTTTTGGAATACCTCAATCAACCTTTGGTTATGAAATTCAAGGGTGTCTGCAAAGACTACGATATCGTCGAGATATACAAAACATTTTATATTCTGGATACCTGCTAGAACAGTATTCATTAGGCGTTGAAACGTGGCGGGAGCATTACGTAACCCGAATGGCATTCTGTTGAATTGATAATGTCCAGTTGGGGTAGAGAAAGCCGTTTTTCCTGCATCCTGTGGAGCCATCTTTATCTGATGAAATCCAGAAGTAAGATCGATTATAGAAAAGTATTTGGAATGTCCTAATTGATCTAGTATTTCTGTTATATTGGGGAGAGGAAATGAATCGCCGATACTGAGTTCATTAATCTTTCGGTAGTCGACTACTATTCTCCATTTTTTATTCCCTGAGGCATCCGATTTCTTAGGCACAACCCATACAGGAGAATTCCATGGCGAAGTGGATGGTTGGATTATCTTTTCTTCTAACATTCTTGTTATTTGTTTATTAACTTCTTCCTTGTGCACTTCAGGATAACGATACGTCTTTGTATTTATTGGAGAGCAAGTTGTCATGGGAATTTCGTGCATTACTGCATCGGTGTAGGTTAGTTTGTCACCATCTAGGTAGAATATATTATTATACTCATGGCAAATTTGTATTAGTGAATTCCTCTCTTCTTCATTTAGGTGTTCCATTCTTAATAATTCGGAGATTTTGTGTAGCCTATCTGAGGGATGGTCATTGGAGATGCGTTTAATGGCTGCTTCACTGAGATTTTTATCACATTGTGATTGGGGTAAGGGTTCCAACAAAATTTCCATTTCTGAAATTACTATGGGTTTCTCAGAACAATTCAGAATTGAAGTGATAATTTGGTCATTATTGACCTTGACTAGGCTGGGGCAAACGAAAACATCGTCTAGTAGTTTAATCCTTTCGCAAATGCCTTCTTTTAGACTTGGATTTATTACCTTTAGTTGAACAACGGTTTCAGATCGAGGATTCAATATTAATTCTGTCTTAGATTTTGGGACGCTTGTTCCATCTTTAAGGTCTTGAATGCTTGGTTTCGTGTGCCATAATTGAATTGTTTTTGATTTGACAATGAGTTTGTTGGAATTATAATTAATCTCACAAAGGTTTGCCTTAATAAAGTCGTTACCTAACAGACCATCAAAAGGTATGGGAAAATCGTCTGGTACTACGTGAAAACGGTGTGCGATAGTCATGTCTTCGATATTGATAAGTAGATTGCAGTAACATAAGGTTTTTTGAAATTGGGTAGTTTTGTCTATTCCTTTTAGGGTGACGAGGTTATCTTCGTAACAAAGAGTGTCATCACATAGTTTACTTAGTTTAACTAGAGATATGTCAGCACCAGTATCTAGTAAAAATGAATTAGGATTTTGAAGTAAGTTAGGTAGATGGAGAGACACAAAGGTAGTGACGGCATTATTTATGATTGATACGCGACCTTGATAAGGTGGGCATTTCTCGGTAGGGTCGTCGACTGCTGAGAGCCCTGGTCGTTTAAATTCTGGTTAGATTCATTTCGGTTATTACGAGAATCCTGGCTTTGGTTAGTATTTTGATTAGGGTATGTGTGATTTTGGTTTCTTGGGTGTCTGTTATTATTATATTGCCTTTTGCGACATTCGTTGATCAGATGTCCTGGTTTTTTACAATAATTACAGAATTTGGAATTCGGAGGTCTATGATTTGGACTGATGAAATGACGGACATTTTGCGTTTTTGGTTGAGGATTGTTTCTCTTCCTACAATTGTTGATAGTGTGACCTGGTTTATTACAATGGGTGCAAAATCTAGGAACGAAACTTAAATTTTGTAACCTATTCATTTCGTTTTTTGATTTTATCTCTTGTTCTTCGTTTTGTGCGATGGCTATAGCTTCTTCTAAAGAGTTAGGTTTTTGACTTTTTACTAAGATACAGAGATCTTTTTGAAGACCAGATATAAAGACATTTAATGCTTGTTCTTTAAGTAAATCTACGCAAGCTTGACGTCCTTCTCTACTTAAGGTCGGATTAAGGGTATTGATTAATTTTAAGTAGCAATTTTCAATTCTGTTAGCATACGTTAGGACAGATTCTGATATATTTTGCCTACAGGAATTTAATTCGAGTTGCCATTGACTACTTGTTCTTCTGTCTGAGTAAGCATCCAAAAGGAATTGTTTTAATTCTGACCACTCATCAAAATGTCTGTTTCGAACTATGGCTCTAGCATTATCCGTAAGTTTAGTTTCGATTAAGGTGAAAAGTAAGGGTTTTTGTTCATGCTTAATTATCGAGTGTGCTTTATCACAATTGTCGATAAATTCAAACAGTTTCGATTTGGTACCGTCAAACTTAATAAGTATATCCTTAACAAATTCGATTGGTAGGTTAGACATTTTTCTTATGGATGTTTCTTTAAGATGATTTCAAGAATTTCGCAGGTTAATGGTATTGAGTTTATAAGACTTACAGTATTGTGAGTAATAGATCAAGACGCATTTCTTGGAGAAGGTGCTACTTCCTCGAAGGAGTATACCAGATGTTCTCCGGTTGTCTGCTGCAACGTGATATTGTACAAGTTGAGATCTGTCTTGCTGGTCCCAGTTGTTCTGCTGCAATCCCTTGGCGAGAAGAGTAGGCTGCTTGGTGAACGGGAACAAGAAGGTCTCTAAATGGATTCTGGACGTACGAGACTTGGAAATTCGTGGATACCGTGATACGGGCACGCACACGACGAATATTGTTTCGTTATTACGTCAACTATATCCCACTTCTGACACCAATTTTGTTATGTACCCCGATGCAGGGAGATAGGTTTTGACAACAAAAACGCGTTGGTTCTACTAGTCACTACTATAATCAACTATTCTGGTCGAGAGTCTATTGGGAAGAGTGCGTGTTTTTACTCCCAAGCTGTATTTATGTATATATCTAATCAAATAGAGGGGTGATTACAAAACTAATTACTATGTAATGTCTATTGGGAAAACTCCGGACCTTGGCTTAATTACTTTATCTGTGGGGCCAAGGTTAAGTTAGTATTATTGGTTGGGCCAAAGGCCGAGTTAGTACAGAACAAATACAATTCTTCATGAGAAATACAAATAAGCTCGAATATCAGTTAATTAATCCTAATTCATAAGATAGGTACATTACATATCCTTACCTGTGTGTCATTAACCTCAGGATTGACATTTCAGTATTGGACAAAATACCCAAGAGTGATTATTATTCTTTATCTAATCCAGATCAAATGATTCTGAAGAGAATCTTAACCTACATTACTGTATGAAAATTACCATACAAAAACAGCAACCCTCTCTATAGTCTATATGGCTGGTGTCCTTGTCATGCATGTAAGTTTTGGGGTAAGATTTGAAGCACTCCTTTACTATTAGGCATCGACTCCAGAATAATCCCGATACAACTTGTCATCGGCACCCCCGAACGCATCCCCTCGTCAACTTTTCAACTAAACGTAATCTTACATTTTCCCATGCTAGTCGTTTCTAAGAAAAAGTAGGGTTGCCAATAATCTAAACTAAACTTAACAGAAGCATCCATCAATTAGGAGGTCGTTGACGTTAATTGCGTCCACTTGACGGGTGGTTTTTTTGGTAAAACCAAATTTATGGCGTGACCTACAATGACTAGTGCCAATAGCACTCAACAAAGACATTTCAACAAACAAGCAAATATGGCTCCATCATCTAGCTATTGTCCCTTTTTATGGTTAGCACATGTTTGTACACTGTGCAGCACATGGTTTTACAACTCACGCTTATCTCAGGAAAAATTTACTATCAAACACTGTATTATTTTCAGATAACATTAATTAATTATCTTAACTTAAATAAGGAATGCTTACGTACATATTACTTAAGAACTTACTTAATCCGAGAATACTGAGGTGTGTAAAAAATCTCTAAGTACTGATTTGAGAAAACGGCTCTCAAAGCGGCAACGCAGTGCGTTTATTTGATTTTTAGATTTTTTATGCTGAATGAAATTGGACAAAAAAGTTCAAAGGCCTTTTACAAAAATAGGAATACGGCGAATATTTCATTTCTACAATGCTTGCTGCGACAAGAATCTCCATCCAACTACACCAACATGTGACAGATTTTTTTTGGTAAGTCGATTTAATTGTTTTAAAAAAATACGGCATCCTCTATTTTCTTATGTTTCTAGTCAGCTGCATACATTCGTCCACTAGCAGAATATTTAAAACATTAGTATAAAATCCAAATTACTTTTTATATGAGCTTCATTTCATAAACGAAAATGTATCGTTTTTACCTCAAATATGCGAATAAAGTGTTAACAATATCTTTCAAAAATAATTAATAAATTCTTAAAAACTAAATAGCAGAAGAGAAAAATTATTAATCCACTGTCATATTTATGCGAAATGTCTCAATTCAGTATCATGTAGGATATCTTTTTGATTTTATAACTCCTCCCAATCTGTTAGGCATTGACCTAACTAATTTTCTGATAATTTCCACTGGGATTTTTGCCCATTCTTCCAAACATCTGGCTTTTAGCTCCTGCTTATCAGATATTTGATGTTCCTTTACTCTTTCTTTCAGTTTTGACAACAAATGTTCTATGGGATTTATATCCGGTGACTGAGGTGGCATTTCCAATACTTTTGGTGTATTAGACAATAACCACTCTCTAACTATCCAAGCTTTGTGTTTAGGGTCATTGTCTTGTGGAAAATCATATTTATCTAAAATTTTCATATTATTTACGCTTTCGTGTAAATTATTCTTAAGAATGTTTAAATAGACAAAGAGATTCATAATCTCGCCAAAAGTCAACCCACCTCTTATCAAGACATGCACCCCCAGATAAGAATAAAACCACCTCCATGTTTCACTGCTGGAATTATACATGTATTTTTAGTTTTATAAGCTTCTTCTCGTTTTCTGTACACCAAAACTTTTTTTGACTTTCCAAATTGCTCTATTTTAGTTTCATCCGTAAATACTATAATGTTTTTCCAGAATTCAATGTCTTTGAACAGATACATTTGGACAAATTCAAGATGCTTCTTTCTGTTCACATTAATAATGAATGGTTTTTTTCGTACCTACTGGTGCCCTCAAACCATTGTTTCTTAATCATTTTCTTATGGTTGTAATCATGTTCAGCACTTTTTATCAAGTCTTTGGTCGTAACACTTGGATTTATTGTGACTTTTCTAATAATTTCTAGTTTCATGCGTTCGGTTAAGGCACATCTTCTTCCTGTTTCTGGCAATGTTGCAGTTGTTTCCGATGTTTAAAATTTGTTTATAATAGATTAGACCATTGATCTACTTATACCAACAATTTTGGCTATTTCACGTTGAGATTTTTCTTCGTTATTTAATTTTATAATTAACGCTCTTAAATGAGGAGGAATTTCAGAATATTTACGACCCATTTTTGAAAATTAACTCGTCTTCTGTGCTACTCAAATATCACAAATACTTTGTTCAATTTATTTCAAGGAACTTTACAAAAAAGAAATAAAGAAATAGCAAATGTTTTATTGGACGAGCCAAGTGAACCAATATTTTCGCTCTGCGTTATAAATTTAAAAGCATTATCATGCCCCAAGAAATGTTAAATATTTTGATTTTCTTCTAATTCCACAAAAACTTAATAATTTAATTATGAACAGATTTATTTTACATTATACGCGGTTTTTGTCTTTATTATGATCGATTTTTTTAAAATAATTTAAGTGGACGAATAATTAATCTCGAGACTGTATTGATACGATGGTTTGAATAAATTAAAAAATGGTTTGAAAATAGTTAAGTGGGGCCATACAGTTAACGTAAAACCTTAACAATTAATATTTAACTGTCAGGAGAAACATAATATTACTACCAGAGAATATGTATTGTAAGCTCACTCAATGCCAATTTTACATACTGGATAGTATGGTCGCAATTGGGCTGTTTTAACAGAGAAAACCTACTTTCCGATTAGATAGAACAAAATCGACTTACATGTCATGGGTTCGATTTTTGAGATATTTTTGTTTAGTGGTAAATCCGCTTAACGGTATTTTCACTGCCAACCGAGATATAGGAAGTTTTTCAATTTTCGGCCATTTTGAAAACTGACCATAACTTTCTTATTTCAGTGAATATTTTAGTTTTGTAAACACATTTTTAAGGTACTTTTTTTAGTGCGATCCAGTAGTTTACTCAGGTTTTTTCTATAGTTGTCCATTTTATCAGAAATACAGAATTTTCTTTTTTTTTAATAGAAAACATAGTTGACTATGAACTTAAAAATTTTCGTGTTGAGATTAAATTAAAGATTAATCATTTTATATTGAGTTATGAGGATAAAAGAAAACACACTAATCACTAATGATACTCTATTTTCTGATATGCGCGGTCCGATAGGTTTTAAAAGTGTCGTATTGTATCAAGACGTAGAAAAGGAATGAATTTATCAAGCATCGCTCCAGACACCCGTTCATCGAACCTGTGTGTTTATATGTATAATCCTGGAGGGACTAGACCAAACATATCTATTGAAAAATAATTTATGTGTCTGATGGAAGTGATACTTTCATAAATTTTGCCTTATGAAAGAAAGCATTATCCAACATTTTAGATCCAATTAAAAAAATAATTGGCAAAGATGTGCAAATTGAACACCTTCCAGGAAAACACATAGTAAACATTTTTTACACACAGACTTACAGTTATTTATTAATTAAACTGGTCTAATAACTGCAAAAGCTTGCCTAGTAACCTTTTGCAATTCCTTTTTTATCTCAACGGTTTTTTCCTTGAATATGATCTCCATAAAAAAAAAGTATTCTGATAAAATAGAAAACTACAAAGAAACCTGAGTAAGTCACTGTATTGCACTTAAAAAAGTGCTTTAAGAATGTATTTACAGAAATGATTCATGAAATGAAAAAGTTATAGGCACTTTTCAAAATGACCAAATATTAAAAAACGCCCTATATCTCGGTTGGCAGTGAAAATATCGTCAGAATGTTTTTACCATTAAACATTTCTCAGAAGTTGAGCCTAAATGATATCTAAGTCGATTTTGCTCTGTCTAACCTGGAAATCGGTTTTCTCTATTAAAACAGACTAATTCCTACCACACTATAGAATGTATCTCTTATGTCAGTTGCTATTATATTAGGTGTACAACTTTGCTTCCGCCGTTTTTGAATAGATGTATGTAGCGGTAAGTAATGATCGAAATAAATAACCCCATGTGGGCATGCAGGAGCCTTGGGCACCTGTTAACATAACCTCATAAAAATATTAGTCTATTTGTGTCTTCATCATAAAGTTATTCGCAATTGAAAATGTCAGTGTACGAGCCAAATTCTCGTCATTTGCGGGAGGTTTTACTTTTCTGCTTCAATATGAAGAAATCTGCTGCTGAGGCTCATCGAATGCTCTCAGATACTTATGGGGAAGCCACTATTAGTGAAAGGACATGTCGTGAGTGGTTTCAGCGCTTCAAGAACGGTGATTTTCACGTCGAAGACCAACATAGCGGTGGAAGAAAGAAGGTTTTCCAAGATGCGAACTTGGAAGCATTACTTGACGAAGACTCGTGTCAAAGTCAACAAGAATTGGCACAATCATTGGGAGTGACTCAACAAACAATCTCAAAACGCCTCAAAGACATGGGAATGATTCAGAAGCAAGGATATTGGGTGCCGTACGAGTTGAAACCAAGAGATATTGACAGGCGTCTGTTCGCTTGTGAACAGTTGCTTGCAAGGCAAAGACGGAAGGGATTTCTGCATCGTATTGTGACTGGGGACGAGAAATGGGTTCATTACGATAATCCCAAACGCAAAAAGACTTGGGGATATCCCGGCCATGCTTCCACGTCGACGGCCAAACCGTCTATTCATGGTTCCAAAATCATGCTCTGTATTTGGTGGGATCAACTCGGCGTAATATATTATGAGCTGTTACAACCAACTGAAACAATCACAGGTGCTCTTTATCGAACCCAATTAATGCGTTTGAGCCGAGCATTGAAAAAGAAACGGCTGCAATACAACGAGAGACATGATAAAGTGATTTTGCAGCACGATAATGCTCGACCCCATGTTGCGCAAGTGGTCAAGAAATACTTGGAAACATTGAAATGGGAAGTCCTACCCCACCCGCCATATTCTCCTGACCTAGCTCCTTCTGATTATCACTTGTTTCGATCCATGGCACATGGGCTAGCTGACCAACACTTCCGGTCTTATGAAGAAGTAAGAAATTGGATAGAATCGTGGATCGCTTCAAAAGATGTCCAATTTTTTCAACACGGGATTCGTATGCTGCCCGAAAGATGGGAGAAAGTAGTGGCCAGCGATGGACAATACTTTGGATCCTAAAGGTATAATTAGTTTTTTACAATAAAATCGCGAAATTCGGAAAAAAAACGGCGGAAGCAAAGTTGTACACCTAATAGTTGTAAAGGATATGTGGTTTTTGCAATCCGGTACTTGATTTTTATGAAACCAAACTTAGACAATAGTAAAAAAGTTGTGGCCATCCTTTTATGGTATACAGGGTGTTAATTAAGTACATGTACTTATTTCAAGGGATGAATCTTTAACTGATTTCATCACAAAAGTTCTTACGAATGTAGATCCCCAACATCTTGGTTTAAGAACTAGGCTGTTAAAATTTCATTTGTAATTTGTTTTTTTTTTATATTTTCGAACAGAGATGTAATAATCGGATAAAATTTGGCATACAGAATTTTTTTATGACGCAAAATTCAAATATTTCCTTAATTTTTTGATTACTGATAGAGGGCGCCACATAAGGGTTCAATCACATTTTAATTGGCCCTAACTTTTTTGCGCTACAGTATATGTCACTTTTGCATTAATAGACCTATTGTACTTTTGCTTATATTAAAAAAAGGTGCTCTTGGAAAAAGAGTTAGCCATTTTCAATAACTATTATAATATTAAATTAATTTTGATAATTTTAATAATTGTTATTAAATCAATTTTACCGATGTCATGTTAATTACAAACCCGTTTATCTCCAAAACGATTAGTTCTACACACATTTTCTAAGAGTGCTTTTTTTCAATATAAATAAATGTACAATAGGTCTATTAATGCAAAAGTGGCATACAGTTTAGCGCAAAATGTTAGGGCCAATTAAAATATGATGGAACCCTGTATGTAGCGCCCTCTATCAGCAATCAAAAAATTAAGGAAATATTTGAATTTTGCGTCATAAAAAAAATCTGTATGCCAAATTTTATCCGATTATTACATCTCTGTCCGAAAATATAAAAAAAAAAAATTATAAATTAAATTTCAACACCCTCCAGTTCTTAAATGAAAACGTTGCGGACCTATATTCATAGGAACTTTTTGTGAAAAAATCAGTTAAAGATCCCTTGAAACAAATACATGTATTTAATTAATACCCTGTATAATGGAGAAATGGCAAGAAAAATAGATATTTGAATGCATAAACATCACATCCTATATCTGTAGAACTGCAGCAAATATTGTTATTATTGGTCCCATTTATTAATTGATGAAGGTAGTTGCCCTCATTTTGCAACTAAATAGTTAAAAATGAAACCCATTTAAACGGCACAGGTATCAATTACTATAATTTTCAAATGTCACTTTAATATAAAAAAAACTGGTTAGTCGCTTGAAAATATGTCAAATTATAAAAATCACTCTGTAAAATCTATTTTCAAAGCGAGCAAACTTATCAGAAATAAGATAGACACCCTGTACAAGTTCGACCATTTTTGTTATCTCGAAATGTAAAAGAGGTGCAAAAAAAAGTTAAATACCGGATATTTTAGGAGAAGATGTACTTTCAATATGTTATTCTACATGTAATTATAAGAAAAAAAATTCCTAAAAACATAAATTCGATAGGGCATTGTTTAGAATATATAGTGCTAAAAAAGTTAATTTTGAAAATTATATTTTTTAAGCACATATTTCAAAAACGATAGTTGGTATTTTAAAGAAATTTCACCAAGGAAAACAGGATATTAAAAGACGTTTATAATTAAAGGCAAATAAATTCTGTAAGGAGTGGCGTGCATAATGTCAATTGTTACAATCAACCACACAAAAAAATGTGGCACCACTGTATTTTAAACAAGATTTCCTTATTTTTTAAATTTCTAACCATTTTACTAAAACAACGGTCTTTTAAGGGTTTATCGTAAAGTGTGTGGAGATATAATTTATATTAATTAATCAATAATAATTTATCTATGTCATTTCTAAAGATTTATTTCTCGAAAACGATACATTTTATTTAAATCTTTAAGAGACCATTGTTTTAGGAAAATTTTTGGAGATTTAAAAAATCAGGAATTCCTGTTTTAAAAAAACGCTGAAGCCCCATTTTTTTATGTCTGATTCTAGCAATTGGTACGCGAGCCACTAGTTACAAATTTTATTTACGTTCATTGCAAAAGATGTCTTTTAATGACATGTTGTCCTCTACCAAATTTCTATAAAATACCAACAACTATTTTTGAAAATTAAAAATTTTTTTTTTCAAAATTAACTTTTATAGCCCTGTATACCCTAAACGAAGCCTTTCCGTGTTTATGTTCAGAGGAACTTTTTTTATTTAGAATTAAACGTAGAATGACATGTCGAAGTTTGTATAGGGTGAGTCAACGAAATTACCAAGTAATTTTATGAATTCCATTTAAAATTTATTCCCAAACTGAATATGTTATGTGATATGGGTATAAAATATACATATGTTAAAAATATTTAGAGACTGTCCTTATTGTTGAAGGATGTTGATGATCGCGAATGTAGTAAAGAACTGTTTTATTTAATCTTGACAACTACTTAAATAAACTAATTTGACAAAAAGTAACTATTCACAAATACTCTAAAAAATAATAATAATTGGTGGTTTGGCAGACCTACCTATGACAACAACCAGATTATAATACACCTATAAATAAACTAATTATTAAGAAAGTAAAACAGGTACTCACAATTAGCACCTGACCTAAATTACGTGCACCACATAGTAAAATATAACTTATTTACCTTAAATGAAACTTTTAAAACATTTAATTAGCTATTGAACGAAATTACGTAGTACCTTAATGTTAGAGCTTGTGTAGAGGACAGAATATCCGATAATTAATTTAATCTATTAGTTCGATAAGTTGTATTCTTCATAAGCCTAGTATTAAATCTGTGACTAGTATGTAAGGAACCCGTATGCTACGCCTATGGACATTACTCGTTTCTCTTGCCATTTTGCCCGTATGACCAGATGTTGATTCGCATTTCGTTTGATCTTAGACTAACTATGTAATAAAACTCCTCGCCGACCTTTTGTGCGTACTAGAATTTAGACACGTTCTCGATGCTGGTCATAAACGCCCTCCAATAAAACCCAATTATATTGTTAAAGTTAGGCAAGTCATAAGGACAAATCTAGAAGAAGTGCCGATGATGACCTCTTAGTTTCTGGTACGCCTATGTACGCTTACCATTAACTTTAGTATTTAAGATTTTGCAAGAAGAAAATTCGCTCCTCTTCTTGTGCGTCTCCGTCGAATCTTAACTCCGTACTTTGCACGTTGCTCGTACGCGATTACTTTACTCACGGTTCCTATACAGGGTTAATTAGTACACTAGTTAACTTGTCACGAAAAGTTGTTATTTCTTTGTTAAATTACTCGAAATTGTTGGTGAACAATAAACCTTCGTTACCGTTAAAAAGGGTTTTTGTTTTCTTCATTTGCACGAACACGGTGTCTCTGAGACCGCGAACTCAGGGTGGTCCTTCGCAAGCATCCAGTCCATTGCTAACTAGACGTATCAATAATTAGGCCACGTCTAATCAACATCTTGGTACCACGATTCACTAATAAACATTAATGCGTACGACAATCAACACTGCAATTTTTTTGCACAAATCTGTATGTATGAGATTCACATAAATAGGGGAATTCCAAAAACATTTCAACATAAGGTGTCTGTAATTGTACTCACTCAATACTTGATACAGTATCGTGAGAACGCCTGACATCTGTGATTCCCAAAAAACATTACCTAAGTTAATAATCAACCTTCTGTAAAACTGCTGTTAGTGCTACTATTATTTTGCACACCACGATATATTTATAAAGCAAATATCTCAAGGCATTTCGACGTATTTTTAAATTTCTACTATATGGGTCTGTTCAGAACAATTTTATTTTTAAATACAGAACCAATAAATTTTCGAATTATTAAAATGAATCATATTTAAATAATATATATGTATAATAAATACATGTAATATATATGTAAAATAATATGTATGAATAATAAATAATGTTTTAATAAAAATTACTTCACACGTCTAAGTTTTCTAGGTGCTTCATTCAAAAAGAGAAGAGAAAAGATTTTTAGAATATAAAAACTGATATACAGGGTGGCCCATTGAAAACGAAACAGAGGCATTTGCGGGTACTTAGAAATGTATATTTGAAAAATGCTCGGACACGTAAACTTTATATTCGAGGGGGACACATTATAAACGTATACTCGCTCCTTTCACTTCAACACCCTAGCCGGGGTGAGTTAAACCCTTAAAATCTTAAATGGAAAGTATGGTCGAGTAGCACCTTGTTTGAAAGGTCTTTCGATTCTCGTTATAATGATACCCAAATTAACTAACTTTTATTCAGTAGTTTTCGAGAAATTTGGAAAAATGTGATTAAATTGCCAACAAGTGGAATGCTCTGTTAAAATCGTAAATTAGGAAAATTAATAGTAAAACATTAACAAAAGTTCTTTTAATTGATAAGATACTCAAACTGTTCACCATTAGCTTCCATACAGTAATACAAGTTCTGTTCAAAACGAGTCCTAATATTTTGAAGCATCTGTGGAGTTATCAGACGGCATTCATTAACAATTCGTCGTCGCAATTCTTCCAGAGTCTCCGGTTCTGTTGCGTAGATCTTGCTTTTCAAATGGCCCCATAAGAAGAAGTCTAACGGAGTCAAGTCTGGAGACCTAGCCGGCCACTCTATAGGACCTCTTCGCCCAATCCATTGTTCTGGAAACTCTCTGTTCAAAAACTCCCTAACACGTCGTGCATAATGTGGAGGAGCTCCGTCTTGTTGGAACACTAATTGGTTGTCTTGATAGCGGTCATCATGTTCAACAATGTCAATGAGTAAGGGATAAACAGTATTCCCCAGTAATTCCACATACGTCTCCCCTGTCAGATTGCCATCAAGAAAGATTGGTCCAACCAAACGGTCCCCAAAAATACCTGCCCAAACATTTAATTTTTGGGGAGTTTGAGTGTGGACAGCGTGAAAAATTCTGGAATTATTATCTGCCCAATAGCGACAATTATGACGATTGACAGTAGAGTTTAGAAAAAAAGTACATTCATCCGAAAAGCAGATATTGAATAAAAAATTTCCGTTAGCAGCTATCCTTGCATTCATACGTTCGCAAAACTCCATCCGCCGATCAAAATCATCTTCATTCAATTGATGCACTAGATGAATCTTGTATGGATGATATTTATGATGTTTCAAAATTCGTTGAATAGTTGTTCTAGAGATGTTACTAACTGTAGCTAATTTCCTCGTGCTCAAAGTTGGGTCTGCAGCTATTTGTCCTAAGATTTCAATTTCGGCAGCTTCATTTCTAATTGTAAATTCACGTTCAGGATCCCGTTTTTTATTGAGTACTGATCCGGTTAGTCGAAATTTTGCAACTAGCTCTAAAATGTACTTTCTACCAACATGTCTGTTTGGATATTGTTCATTGAACAAACCCGCAGTGCGATTAGCACTCTCGTCGTTTTTGAAATAAAGAGAAATTATTTCCACTGTTTCCTCTACAGAATACACCATTGTAAAATTTTTCCTATTTTCAAATTTAATTCACTTAAACTCGATGCTGAAGTTTATTCGCTATCTAACATTTGAATACTTCACTGCAATAGCTGCGGTGATATTTTATCTCTCTTTTTTTTAAATGTATTCAAAGTTTAAATTCCATTCGCCTTTTTCTACTTCCTCTGCCTCCTCTACCTACCTGATAAGATGTAGTAGATTTTTTTTTATTATTCGAAAGCAATAACAATTGGTGAAATAGTACAACTAAACTTAATCTGGTCAGTTTACAATTAATAGTCACTACTGATTATTTTCCTAATTTACGATTTTAACAGAGCATTCCACTTGTTGGCAATTTAATCACATTTTTCCAAATTTCTCGAAAACTACTGAATAAAAGTTAGTTAATTTGGGTATCATTATAACGAGAATCGAAAGACCTTTCAAACAAGGTGCTACTCGACCATACTTTCCATTTAAGATTTTAAGGGTTTAACTCACCTCGGCTAGGGTGTTGAAGTGAAAGGAGCGAGTATACGTTTATAATGTGTCCCCCTCGAATATAAAGTTTACGTGCCCGAGCATTTTTCAAATATACATTTCTAAGTACCCGCAAATGCCTCTGTTTCGTTTTCAATGGGCCACCCTGTATACAAAATAATTTTAAGGTGTAAAATCTATCGATTCCGTAATATGTAATTATTTTAAAAAATGATTGGTTTGATTGGTATGTAACCAACATTACAACCAATTTTATTTTTCATGTTGGTAATTTTTAATAGAATTTATCATATCTATCATCATCAGCTGTTCTTCTCTTTACTTAGCTTGATGGTGTTGTCGCCAAAAGTTTTCCAGTAACCAATACCCATCAAACGATCTAATTACATCAGTAATAATGGCAAATTCTTTAATTGTTTAACTGCTATAAACAATACAGGGTGTAATAGATCATCATGCAGATATTTCAGGGGGTGGTAGTACTCGATAAAATAAGAAGAAAATGCTAATATAATATTTTTTAAAAAATCGAACTTTGTCATCCTGTTTATCTAAAATGTTGCTTCTTGATCATAGGTATGTTAACATTTTCTTTGCATTTTACCATGTACTATCACACTTTGAAATATCTGCATGATGATCTGTTAACGCTTTATATTGTAACTATTTTCAGACAGATATTTTAGAGGAAGTGCTCGCAAGCTTGAATGAAAATGACAAAATTAAAATAAAATTATATAATGAATTCTGCAAACTGCAACAAAAAGAAAATGAACTAGAACTTTTCCAACAAAAATACCATTATGAAATATTAATTTTGAAAAGAAAACTGGTAAGGCAACGTGATTTTGATCTGAATCAATTTAGTTAATAGTGTATTAAAGACATTAAGACAAGAAGTTTCATAAGAGAGTTCTTAAATGGACAAAATCAAATTTAAAAAACAAGTGGCTATGAAACGAGTTTTTTCAAACTGTTTTTTGTAATTTTCCCTTTTTATGCCATTTTTGAGTTAAAAGAAATGGTTTAGTTTTTTTGTGATAGTTGGTAAAATGTTAATTGAACAATGAAAATTTATTTAGTTTGCTCTTATTTTATCCAAATTTTATCACATAAAATTGTTTTGCATCACCGTTATTTACCAACCAAAAAGAAATTCATAAAAAGTTGCATGCTGAAAAACCTATAAACGCACCCAAATCTATAATGTTGAGTTCATTTATAGATCTATTCAAGTACCCAAATTACGTCAAATTACAAAAGATACATTTTTATTGTTATCTTTCAGGGCATGGCAAATTGGGAAAACCTAAAAAGGAAGAGACTCCTAGATATTAGAAGCTTTATAGATCACTTTGATGAAACGCATCTGGATCGTAAAATTGGAGAAAGAAAAAAAAGTTTTCTCTCTTTTGCAAAAACTGAACCCCGAGTATTACAAGAATGGATTCTAAAAATTTATGCTTTTACAAAATAAACTCAATTTGTTAGGTTTAGCGAGGTAATTGAACCTAAACATAAATTATTAAAACCACAACTTACCATTAAGTGTGAAATTTTTGAACACATTGTGATAAATTACATAAAAAACCAAAAAAGTTCAAAATTAATTGACTACTAGACACACATACCAAAGAAGATATGATAACAAATGAACAAAAAAGAATAGTGTCATCTTGTGTCACTCTTTACATGAATTTTCCTATTTTTACAGCAACAGGAATCTACACTATCCAGGCTGTCATGATTATAGGAGAATTTGTGAGTTTTTGAAAAATGGGTGCTTGCTTTCAAGCTTTCAATAAAGATGGGTATATGTATTAAATTGTTAATAAATTATATCACTCTAAAATAAATACTTACAGGGATGATTACTTGAGTATTGAAGAATTTAGGTTGTTAAGTAGAGTTTAGGAAGTTCTGTTTAGGAATGAAAGAGGCAAGATTTATCATTTGGAAGATCAAAAAGGAAGGATGTTTTCATAGTGTTTGATGCTAATGACAATTGACATATTGACAAGGACGAATTTATGTTTCGCTAGGATCATTGGATTAAAATTGTGAGAATATAGGTTAGAGAAGTTTCACATAATCTCACGTATTTGTTTGCAGATAGTCTGACCTATATCGGCCTTTTTGAGAGTACAGGGTGTCCCATTTTCGTTATAATCGTGGGATATTTCGGTTATTAGCGAAGATAGAGAGATACGGTTTTCGCAAACCTATATCACTTTTTAGTGAAGCTAATGATGACGTTAACAGAATTGATCCAGCTATCTTAGTTTTTGCATTACAGGGCATTTTTTTAAATATTGTATTTTGGGACCCCCCCCTATAGTTTGAATAAGCATTAAATTATTGAAAAGGTATAAACGGTGTCGAATAGAGATTTTTACGAAGAATCCAGTGGCATACTCAGATTTTATTGATAATTTTTAGTTTTCGAGATATGGACTAAACTTGTGTTTTTAATGGGACACCCTGTATATTTTCACCTATTTTGATTTCTCTAATTTTCCCCATTCCAAAGATATTAAACTCGATATGGTTATTTCAAATAATAATGTCACTTATTGACATTTTCTGAATGAGGATAGTTTCTAGAGGCGACCATATGTAAAACAAAGTAATTAGTGACAATTATAATTGTCAATAATTATATTAATAGGTAATATTTAATTAACAATATGAATTATGAAAGGGCTCAACGTGTAATTTTATTTTTGGAACATGAATATATCATTAACAAAAACAAATTTACCATTTTTTCTAACTGCACAATAATGTAAATTAAAGCAAATGTTCAAACTGATTTCCGTTCACGTCTAAGCGTTTTTGACATTATTTGGATATTCTATTTAAGGCGTTTAAAACAATTACCGGATGTTTTTCTAAGTATTGGAAAGCTTCCTCTGTAGCAAAATTAATCATATTTTCATGTTGTCTTCGATAAATTCTGTTTTTTAAATACCCCCATAAAAAGAAATCTAAAACTGAAAGATCAGGTGATCTGGGCGGCCAAAGCATAGGTCCATGCCTCCCTATTCATTTTTCAGGAAAATATTCATCTAAAAATGCCTTGTGTACCTTGAGTTGTGAGGTGGGATTCTATCTTGTTGATAAAATATATCATCTCGTTGAGCTAATGGGGTATCCTCTAACAACTGAGATAATATGCCTTGTAATATTTCTACATATCGTGTTGCAGTCAGTGTTGTTTCAAAGATTTCATATTTGACCCTAGTTCCCAGTATGAAGTACGCCACATTATATCCAAATCGTCCTTGCCGCTCTCGAGGTAGCATCACATGATTATTTTGACGTGTCCAGTGTCTATTATTATGGATATTAAATATTCCAGCACTAGCTATATAAGATTCATCGCTCCATATAATTTGGCGACAAAAATTTGGATCAACATTGGTTCTTTCTAAATAATACCAGCAGAATCTAATGCGTTTCTCGCGATCTTCAAAATGCAGATTCTGAACTATTCTACATTTGTATGGTTTAAATTTAGGTTTACGTAAAATTTTATGCACTCTAGTTTTTGAGACTCCAATTTGGGATTCAATTTTCCTACATGAAGTTACTTCTTCAAAATTGACACTGGCCAAGACGTTAATTTCTTCATTATTTCTATTTCCTTTATTGTATAAAATTTTTCTAGATTCCTTAAAAGATCCGAAGTTTATTAAATTTTGCCGTAATCTCGAAAAATTTTTTTCTCTGAAATTCATCAAAATAGTTCTTCAATTGATCTCACCGTTGGATAAAGCTTGTCGAGAGGAACATTTTGAGTGATCAATCGTCCGAATCGGACCAGAAATTTCCGAGCGCGGAGCGTGCAAACTTTTAACAATTATCGCGTATATGTGACTCACCTGGAATTTTTTCTCTGAAAATCATCAAAATAGTTCTTCAACTGATCTCACCGTTGGATAGAGCCAGTCGAGATGAACATTTTGCGTGGTCACGAGTCCAAATCGGACCAGAAATTTCCGAGCGCGGAGAGTGCAAACTTTTAATAATTACCCGGTTAATTTGACGTATGTGGATTTTTTCTCAGGAATTCATCAAAATAGTCCCACGACTGATCCCACCGTTGAATGGAGCTTGTCTAGAGGATCATTTTGAGTGGTCACTCGGCCGAATCGGACCAGAAATTTCCGAGCGCGTCGCGTGCAAACTTTTGATAATTACCCGGTTTATTTGACGTATGTGTACTTCTATCTCTGGAAGTCATCAAAATTGTCCCACGACTGATCCAACCGTTGAATAGATCTTGTTTAGAGGAACATTTTGAGTGGTCATTCGGCCGAATCGGACCAGAAATTTCCGAGCGCGGAGAGTGCAAACTTTTAACAATTATCGCGTATATGTGACTCACCTGGAATTTTTTCTTTGAAATTCATCAAAATAGTTCTCCAACTGATACCACCGTTGGATAGAGCTTGTCTAGAGGAACATTTTGAGTGGTCACTCGGCCGAATCGGACCAGAAATTTCCGAGCGCGGAGCGTGCAAACTTTTAATAATTACCCGGTTTATTTGACGTATGTGGATTTTTTTCTCTGGAATTCATCAAAATAGTTCTACGACTGATACCACCGTTGGATAGAGCTTGTCTAGAGGAACATTTTGAGTGGTCACTCGGCCGAATCGGACCAGAAATTTCCGAGCGCGGAGCGTGCAAACTTTTAATAATTACCCGGTTTATTTGACGTATGTGGATTTTTTTCTCTGGAATTCATCAAAATAGTTCTACGACTGATACCACCGTTGGATAGAGCTTGTCTAGAGGAACATTTTGAGTGGTCACTCGGCCGAATGGGACCAGAAATTTCCGAGCGCGGAGCGTGCAAACTTTTAATATTTACCCGGTTTATTTGACGTGTGTGAATTTTTTTCTCAGGAATTCATCAAAATAGTCCCACAACTGATCCCACCGTAGGATAGAGCTTGTCTAGAGGAACATTTTGAGAGGTTACTCGGCCGAATCTGACCAGAAATTTCCGAGTGTGGAGCGTGCAAACTTTTAATATTTACCCGGTTTATTTGACGTTTGTTGATTTTTTTCTCAGGAATTCATCAAAATAGTCCCACGACTGATCCCACCGTTGGATGGAGCTTGTCTTGAGGAACATTTTGAGTGGTCACACGGCCGAATCTGACCAGAAATTTCCGAGTGTGGAGCGTGCAAACTATTGATAATTACTCGGTTTATTTGACGTTTGTGAATTTTTTTCTCAGAAATTCATCAAAATAGTCCCACAACTGATCCCACCGTTGGATAGAGCTTGTCTAGAGGAACATTTTGAGAGGTTACTCGGCCGAATCTGACCAGAAATTTCCGAGTGTGGAGCGTGCAAACTTTTAATATTTACCCGGTTTATTTGACGTATGTGGATTTTTTTCTCGGGAATTCATCAAAATTGTCCCACGACTGATCACACAGTTGGATAGAGCTTGTCTTGAGGAACATTTTGAGTGGTCACACGGCCGAATCTGACCAGAAATTTCCGAGTGTAGAGCGTGCAAACTATTGATAATTACCCGGTTTATTTGACGTTTGTTGATTTTTTTTTCAGGAATTCATCAAAATAGTCCCACAACTGATCCCACCGTTGAATGGAGCTTGTCTAGAGGAACATTTTGAGTGGTCACACGGCCGAATCTGACCAGAAATTTCCGAGTGTGGAGCGAGCAAACTTTTAATATTTACCCGGTTTATTTGACGTGTGTGAATTTTTTTCTCAGGAATTCATCAAAATAGTCCCACTACTGATCCCACCGTTGGATGGAGCTTATCTTGAGGAACATTTTGAGTGGTCACACGGCCGAATCGGACCAGAAATTTCCGAGCGCCGAGCGTGCAAACTTTTAATAATTACCCGGTTTATTTGACGTATGTGGATTTTTTTCTCTGGAATTCATCAAAATAGTTGTAAGACTGATCCCACCGTTGGATAGAGCTTGTCTAGAGGAACATTTTGAGTGGTCACTCGGCCGAATCGGACCAGAAATTTCCGAGCGCGGAGCGTGCAAACTTTTAATAATTACCCGGTTTATTTGACGTATGTGGATTTCTTTCTCTGGAATTCATCAAAATAGTTGTAAGACTGATCCCACCGTTGGATAGAGCTTGTCTAGAGGAACATTTTGAGTGGTCACTCGGCCGAATCGGACCAGAAATTTCCCAGCGCGGAGCGTGCAAACTTTTAATATTTACCCGGTTTATTTGACGTGTGTGAATTTTTTTCTCAGGAATTCATCAAAATAGTCCCACGACTGATCACACAGTTGGATAGAGCTTGTCTTGAGGAACATTTTGAGTGGTCACACGGCCGAATCAGACCAGAAACTTCTGAGCGCGGAGCGTGCAAACTATTGATAATTACTCGGTTTATTTGACGTTTGTGAATTTTTTTCTCAGAAATTCATCAAAATAGTCCCACAACTGATCCCACCGTTGGATAGAGCTTGTCTAGAGGAACATTTTGAGAGGTTACTCGGCCGAATCTGACCAGAAATTTCCGAGTGTGGAGCGTGCAAACTTTTAATATTTACCCGGTTTATTTGACGTATGTGGATTTTTTTCTCTGGAATTCATCAAAATAGTTGTAAGACTGATCCTACCGTTGGATAGAGCTTATCTAGAGGAACATTTTGAGTGGTCACTCGGCCGAATCGGACCAGAAATTTCCGAGCGCGGAGCGTGCAAACTTTTAATATTTACCCGGTTTATTTGACGTGTGTGAATTTTTTTCTCAGGAATTCATCAAAATATTCCCACAACTGATCCCACCGTTGGATAGAGCTTGTCTAGAGGAACATTTTGAGAGGTTACTCGGCCGAATCTGACCAGAAATTTCCGAGTGTGGAGCGAGCAAACTTTTAATATTTACCCGGTTTATTTGACGTGTGTGAATTTTTTTCTCAGGAATTCATCAAAATAGTCCCACTACTGATCCCACCGTTGGATGGAGCTTGTCTAGAGGAACATTTTGAGTGGTCACACGGCCGAATCTGACCAGAAATTTCCGAGTGTGGAGCGAGCAAACTTTTAATATTTACCCGGTTTATTTGACGTGTGTGAATTTTTTTCTCAGGAATTCATCAAAATAGTCCCACTACTGATCCCACCGTTGGATGGAGCTTATCTTGAGGAACATTTTGAGTGGTCACACGGCCGAATCGGACCAGAAATTTCCGAGCGCCGAGCGTGCAAACTTTTAATAATTACCCGGTTTATTTGACGTATGTGGATTTTTTTCTCTGGAATTCATCAAAATAGTTGTAAGACTGATCCCACCGTTGGATAGAGCTTGTCTAGAGGAACATTTTGAGTGGTCACTCGGCCGAATCGGACCAGAAATTTCCCAGCGCGGAGCGTGCAAACTTTTAATAATTACGAGGTTTATTTGACGTATGTGTAATTCTATCTCAGGAATTCATCAAAATAGTTCTACGACTGATCCCACCGTTGGATAGAGCTTATCTAGAGGAACATTTTGAGTGGTCACTCGGCCGAATCGGACCAGAAATTTCCGAGCGCGGAGCGTGCAAACTTTTAATAATTACCCGGTTTATTTGACGTATGTGGATTTCTTTCTCTGGAATTCATCAAAATAGTTGTAAGACTGATCCCACCGTTGGATAGAGCTTGTCTAGAGGAACATTTTGAGTGGTCACTCGGCCGAATCGGACCAGAAATTTCCCAGCGCGGAGCGTGCAAACTTTTAATATTTACCCGGTTTATTTGACGTGTGTGAATTTTTTTCTCAGGAATTCATCAAAATAGTCCCACGACTGATCACACAGTTCGATAGAGCTTGTCTTGAGGAACATTTTGAGTGGTCACACGGCCGAATCAGACCAGAAACTTCTGAGCGCGGAGCGTGCAAACTATTGATAATTACTCGGTTTATTTGACGTTTGTGAATTTTTTTCTCAGATATTCATCAAAATAGTCCCACAACTGATCCCACCGTTGGATAGAGCTTGTCTAGAGGAACATTTTGAGAGGTTACTCGGCCGAATCTGACCAGAAATTTCCGAGTGTGGAGCGTGCAAACTTTTAATATTTACCCGGTTTATTTGACGTATGTGGATTTTTTTCTCTGGAATTCATCAAAATAGTTGTAAGACTGATCCTACCGTTGGATAGAGCTTATCTAGAGGAACATTTTGAGTGGTCACTCGGCCGAATCGGACCAGAAATTTCCGAGCGCGGAGCGTGCAAACTTTTAATATTTACCCGGTTTATTTGACGTGTGTGAATTTTTTTCTCAGGAATTCATCAAAATAGTCCCACAACTGATCCCACCGTTGGATAGAGCTTGTCTAGAGGAACATTTTGAGAGGTTACTCGGCCGAATCTGACCAGAAATTTCCGAGTGTGGAGCGACCAAACTTTTAATATTTACCCGGTTTATTTGACGTGTGTGAATTTTTTTCTCAGGAATTCATCAAAATAGTCCCACTACTGATCCCACCGTTGGATGGAGCTTGTCTAGAGGAACATTTTGAGTGGTCACACGGCCGAATCTGACCAGAAATTTCCGAGTGTAGAGCGTGCAAACTTTTAATATTTACCCGGTTTATTTGACGTGTGTGAATTTTTTTCTCAGGAATTCATCAAAATAGTCCCACTACTGATCCCACCGTTGGATGGAGCTTATCTTGAGGAACATTTTGAGTGGTCACACGGCCGAATCGGACCAGAAATTTCCGAGCGCGGAGAGTGCAAACTTTTAATAATTACCCGGTTAATTTGACGTATGTGGATTTTTTCTCAGGAATTCATCAAAATAGTCCCACGACTGATCCCACCGTTGAATGGAGCTTGTCTAGAGGATCATTTTGAGTGGTCACTCGGCCGAATCGGACCAGAAATTTCCGAGCGCGGAGCGTGCAAACTTTTAATAATTACCCGGTTTATTTGACGTATGTGGATTTTTTTCTCTGGAATTCATCAAAATAGTTGTAAGACTGATCCCACCGTTGGATAGAGCTTGTCTAGAGGAACATTTTGAGTGGTCACTCGGCCGAATCGGACCAGAAATTTCCGAGCGCGGAGCGTGCAAACTTTTAATAATTACCCGGTTTATTTGACGTATGTGGATTTTTTTCTCTGGAATTCATCAAAATAGTTGTAAGACTGATCCCACCGTTGGATAGAGCTTATCTAGAGGAACATTTTGAGTGGTCACTCGGCCGAATCGGACCAGAAATTTCCGAGCGCGGAGCGTGCAAACTTTTAATATTTACCCGGTTTATTTGACGTGTGTGAATTTTTTTCTCAGGAATTCATCAAAATAGTCCCACGACTGATCACACAGTTGGATAGAGCTTGTCTTGAGGAACATTTTGAGTGGTCACACGGCCGAATCAGACCAGAAACTTCTGAGCGCGGAGCGTGCAAACTATTGATAATTACTCGGTTTATTTGACGTTTGTGAATTTTTTTCTCAGAAATTCATCAAAATAGTCCCACAACTGATCCCACCGTTGGATAGAGCTTGTCTAGAGGAACATTTTGAGAGGTTACTCGGCCGAATCTGACCAGAAATTTCCGAGTGTGGAGCGTGCAAACTTTTAAAATTTACCCGGTTTATTTGACGTATGTGGATTTTTTTCTCTGGAATTCATCAAAATAGTCCCACGACTGATCCCACCGTTTGATGGAGCTTGTCTTGAGGAACATTTTGAGTGGTCACACGGCCGAATCGGAACAGAAATTTCCGAGCGCGGAGCGTGCAAACTTTTAATATTTACCCGGTTTATTTGACGTGTATCTACTTCTATCTCAGGAATTCATCAAAATAGTCCCACAACTGATGCAACCGTTGGATAGAGCTTGTCTTGAGGAACATTTTGAGTGGTCACACTGCCGAATCAGACCAGAAACTTCTGAGCGCGGAGCGTGCAAACTATTGATAATTACCCGGTTTATTTGACGTGTGTGAATTTTTTTCTCAGGAATTCATCAAAATAGTCCCACGACTGATCCCACCGTTGGATGGAGCTTGTCTTGAGGAACATTTTGAGTGGTCACACGGCCGAATCTGACCAGAAATTTCCGAGTGTGGAGCGTGCAAACTTTTGATAATTACCCGGTTTATTTGACGTGTGTGAATTTTTTTCTCAGGAATTCATTAAAATAGTCCCACGGCTGATGCCACCGTTGGATAGAGCTTGTCTAGAGGAACATTTTGAGTGGTCACACGGCCGAATCGGACCAGAAATTTCCGAGCGCGGGGTGTGCAAACTTTTAATATTTACCCGGTTTATTTGACGTGTGTGAATTTTTTTCTCGGGAATTCATCAAAATTTTCCCACGACTGATCACACAGTTGGATAGAGCTTGTCTAGAGGAACATTTTGAGAGGTTACTCGGCCGAATCTGACCAGAAATTTCCGAGTGTGGAGCGAGCAAACTTTTAATATTTACCCGGTTTATTTGACGTGTGTGAATTTTTTTCTCAGGAATTCATCAAAATAGTCCCACTACTGATCCCACCGTTGGATGGAGCTTGTCTAGAGGAACATTTTGAGTGGTCACACGGCCGAATCTGACCAGAAATTTCCGAGTGTGGAGCGAGCAAACTTTTAATATTTACCCGGTTTATTTGACGTGTGTGAATTTTTTTCTCAGGAATTCATCAAAATAGTCCCACTACTGATCCCACCGTTGGATGGAGCTTATCTTGAGGAACATTTTGAGTGGTCACACGGCCGAATCGGACCAGAAATTTCCGAGCGCCGAGCGTGCAAACTTTTAATAATTACCCGGTTTATTTGACGTATGTGGATTTTTTTCTCTGGAATTCATCAAAATAGTTGTAAGACTGATCCCACCGTTGGATAGAGCTTGTCTAGAGGAACATTTTGAGTGGTCACTCGGCCGAATCGGACCAGAAATTTCCCAGCGCGGAGCGTGCAAACTTTTAATAATTACGAGGTTTATTTGACGTATGTGTAATTCTATCTCAGGAATTCATCAAAATAGTTCTACGACTGATCCCACCGTTGGATAGAGCTTATCTAGAGGAACATTTTGAGTGGTCACTCGGCCGAATCGGACCAGAAATTTCCGAGCGCGGAGCGTGCAAACTTTTAATAATTACCCGGTTTATTTGACGTATGTGGATTTCTTTCTCTGGAATTCATCAAAATAGTTGTAAGACTGATCCCACCGTTGGATAGAGCTTGTCTAGAGGAACATTTTGAGTGGTCACTCGGCCGAATCGGACCAGAAATTTCCCAGCGCGGAGCGTGCAAACTTTTAATATTTACCCGGTTTATTTGACGTGTGTGAATTTTTTTCTCAGGAATTCATCAAAATAGTCCCACGACTGATCACACAGTTGGATAGAGCTTGTCTTGAGGAACATTTTGAGTGGTCACACGGCCGAATCAGACCAGAAACTTCTGAGCGCGGAGCGTGCAAACTATTGATAATTACTCGGTTTATTTGACGTTTGTGAATTTTTTTCTCAGAAATTCATCAAAATAGTCCCACAACTGATCCCACCGTTGGATAGAGCTTGTCTAGAGGAACATTTTGAGAGGTTACTCGGCCGAATCTGACCAGAAATTTCCGAGTGTGGAGCGTGCAAACTTTTAATATTTACCCGGTTTATTTGACGTATGTGGATTTTTTTCTCTGGAATTCATCAAAATAGTTGTAAGACTGATCCTACCGTTGGATAGAGCTTATCTAGAGGAACATTTTGAGTGGTCACTCGGCCGAATCGGACCAGAAATTTCCGAGCGCGGAGCGTGCAAACTTTTAATATTTACCCGGTTTATTTGACGTGTGTGAATTTTTTTCTCAGGAATTCATCAAAATAGTCCCACAACTGATCCCACCGTTGGATAGAGCTTGTCTAGAGGAACATTTTGAGAGGTTACTCGGCCGAATCTGACCAGAAATTTCCGAGTGTGGAGCGAGCAAACTTTTAATATTTACCCGGTTTATTTGACGTGTGTGAATTTTTTTCTCAGGAATTCATCAAAATAGTCCCACTACTGATCCCACCGTTGGATGGAGCTTGTCTAGAGGAACATTTTGAGTGGTCACACGGCCGAATCTGACCAGAAATTTCCGAGTGTAGAGCGTGCAAACTTTTAATATTTACCCGGTTTATTTGACGTGTGTGAATTTTTTTCTCAGGAATTCATCAAAATAGTCCCACGTCTGATCACACAGTTGGATAGAGCTTGTCTTGAGGAACATTTTGAGTGGTCACTCGGCCGAATCGGACCAGAAATTTCCGAGCGCGGAGCGTGCAAACTTTTAATAATTACCCGGTTTATTTGACGTATGTGGATTTTTTTCTCTGGAATTCATCAAAATAGTTGTAAGACTGATCCCACCGTTGGATAGAGCTTGTCTAGAGGAACATTTTGAGTGGTCACTCGGCCGAATCGGACCAGAAATTTCCCAGCGCGGAGCGTGCAAACTTTTAATAATTACGAGGTTTATTTGACGTATGTGTAATTCTATCTCAGGAATTCATCAAAATAGTTCTACGACTGATCCCACCGTTGGATAGAGCTTATCTAGAGGAACATTTTGAGTGGTCACTCGGCCGAATCGGACCAGAAATTTCCGAGCGCGGAGCGTGCAAACTTTTAATAATTACCCGGTTTATTTGACGTATGTGGATTTCTTTCTCTGGAATTCATCAAAATAGTTGTAAGACTGATCCCACCGTTGGATAGAGCTTGTCTAGAGGAACATTTTGAGTGGTCACTCGGCCGAATCGGACCAGAAATTTCCCAGCGCGGAGCGTGCAAACTTTTAATATTTACCCGGTTTATTTGACGTGTGTGAATTTTTTTCTCAGGAATTCATCAAAATAGTCCCACGACTGATCACACAGTTGGATAGAGCTTGTCTTGAGGAACATTTTGAGTGGTCACACGGCCGAATCAGACCAGAAACTTCTGAGCGCGGAGCGTGCAAACTATTGATAATTACTCGGTTTATTTGACGTTTGTGAATTTTTTTCTCAGAAATTCATCAAAATAGTCCCACAACTGATCCCACCGTTGGATAGAGCTTGTCTAGAGGAACATTTTGAGAGGTTACTCGGCCGAATCTGACCAGAAATTTCCGAGTGTGGAGCGTGCAAACTTTTAATATTTACCCGGTTTATTTGACGTATGTGGATTTTTTTCTCTGGAATTCATCAAAATAGTTGTAAGACTGATCCTACCGTTGGATAGAGCTTATCTAGAGGAACATTTTGAGTGGTCACTCGGCCGAATCGGACCAGAAATTTCCGAGCGCGGAGCGTGCAAACTTTTAATATTTACCCGGTTTATTTGACGTGTGTGAATTTTTTTCTCAGGAATTCATCAAAATAGTCCCACAACTGATCCCACCGTTGGATAGAGCTTGTCTAGAGGAACATTTTGAGAGGTTACTCGGCCGAATCTGACCAGAAATTTCCGAGTGTGGAGCGAGCAAACTTTTAATATTTACCCGGTTTATTTGACGTGTGTGAATTTTTTTCTCAGGAATTCATCAAAATAGTCCCACTACTGATCCCACCGTTGGATGGAGCTTGTCTAGAGGAACATTTTGAGTGGTCACACGGCCGAATCTGACCAGAAATTTCCGAGTGTGGAGCGAGCAAACTTTTAATATTTACCCGGTTTATTTGACGTGTGTGAATTTTTTTCTCAGGAATTCATCAAAATAGTCCCACTACTGATCCCACCGTTGGATGGAGCTTATCTTGAGGAACATTTTGAGTGGTCACACGGCCGAATCGGACCAGAAATTTCCGAGCGCCGAGCGTGCAAACTTTTAATAATTACCCGGTTTATTTGACGTATGTGGATTTTTTTCTCTGGAATTCATCAAAATAGTTGTAAGACTGATCCCACCGTTGGATAGAGCTTGTCTAGAGGAACATTTTGAGTGGTCACTCGGCCGAATCGGACCAGAAATTTCCCAGCGCGGAGCGTGCAAACTTTTAATAATTACGAGGTTTATTTGACGTATGTGTAATTCTATCTCAGGAATTCATCAAAATAGTTCTACGACTGATCCCACCGTTGGATAGAGCTTATCTAGAGGAACATTTTGAGTGGTCACTCGGCCGAATCGGACCAGAAATTTCCGAGCGCGGAGCGTGCAAACTTTTAATAATTACCCGGTTTATTTGACGTATGTGGATTTCTTTCTCTGGAATTCATCAAAATAGTTGTAAGACTGATCCCACCGTTGGATAGAGCTTGTCTAGAGGAACATTTTGAGTGGTCACTCGGCCGAATCGGACCAGAAATTTCCCAGCGCGGAGCGTGCAAACTTTTAATATTTACCCGGTTTATTTGACGTGTGTGAATTTTTTTCTCAGGAATTCATCAAAATAGTCCCACGACTGATCACACAGTTGGATAGAGCTTGTCTTGAGGAACATTTTGAGTGGTCACACGGCCGAATCAGACCAGAAACTTCTGAGCGCGGAGCGTGCAAACTATTGATAATTACTCGGTTTATTTGACGTTTGTGAATTTTTTTCTCAGAAATTCATCAAAATAGTCCCACAACTGATCCCACCGTTGGATAGAGCTTGTCTAGAGGAACATTTTGAGTGGTCACACGGCCGAATCGGAACAGAAATTTCCGAGCGCGGAGCGTGCAAACTTTTAATATTTACCCGGTTTATTTGACGTGTATCTACTTCTATCTCAGGAATTCATCAAAATAGTCCCACGACTGATGCAACCGTTGGATAGAGCTTGTCTTGAGGAACATTTTGAGTGGTCACACGGCCGAATCAGACCAGAAACTTCTGAGCGCGGAGCGTGCAAACTATTGATAATTACCCGGTTTATTTGACGTGTGTGAATTTTTTTCTCAGGAATTCATCAAAATAGTCCCACGGCTGATGCCACCGTTGGATAGAGCTTGTCTAGAGGAACATTTTGAGTGGTCACACGGCCGAATCGGACCAGAAATTTCCGAGCGCGGGTTGTGCAAACTTTTAATATTTACCCGGTTTATTTGACGTGTGTGAATTTTTTTCTCGGGAATTCATCAAAATTGTCCCACGACTGATACCACTGTTG
The DNA here is from genome assembly GCF_039881205.1 of Euwallacea similis. Taxonomy (NCBI): domain Eukaryota; kingdom Metazoa; phylum Arthropoda; class Insecta; order Coleoptera; family Curculionidae; genus Euwallacea; species Euwallacea similis. The sequence goes on from NW_027098669.1 coordinate 146,382, forward strand.
GATAGAGCTTGTCTAGAGGAACATTTTGAGAGGTTACTCGGCCGAATCTGACCAGAAATTTCCGAGTGTGGAGCGAGCAAACTTTTAATATTTACCCGGTTTATTTGACGTGTGTGAATTTTTTTCTCAGGAATTCATCAAAATAGTCCCACTACTGATCCCACCGTTGGATGGAGCTTGTCTTGAGGAACATTTTGAGTGGTCACACGGCCGAATCGGACCAGAAATTTCCGAGTGTGGAGCGAGCAAACTTTTAATATTTACCCGGTTTATTTGACGTGTGTGAATTTTTTTCTCGGGAATTCATCAAAATTGTCCCACTACTGATCCCACCGTTGGATGGAGCTTGTCTTGAGGAACATTTTGAGTGGTCACACGGCCGAATCGGAACAGAAATTTCCGAGTGTGGAGCGAGCAAACTTTTAATATTTACCCGGTTTATTTGACGTGTGTGAATTTTTTTCTCAGGAATTCATCAAAATTGTCCCACTACTGATCCCACCGTTGGATGGAGCTTGTCTTGAGGAACATTTTGAGTGGTCACACGGCCGAATCGGACCAGAAATTTCCGAGCGCGGGTTGTGCAAACTTTTAATATTTACCCGGTTTATTTGACGTGTGTGAATTTTTTTCTCAGGAATTCATCAAAATTGTCCCACTACTGATCCCACCGTTGGATGGAGCTTGTCTTGAGGAACATTTTGAGTGGTCACACGGCCGAATCGGAACAGAAATTTCCGAGCGCCGAGCGTGCAAACTTTTAATATTTACCCGGTTTATTTGACGTGTGTGAATTTTTTTCTCGGGAATTCATCAAAATAGTCCCACGACTGATCCCACCGTTGGATAGAGCTAGTCTAGAGGAACATTTTGAGTGGTCACACGGCCGAATCTGACCAGAAATTTCCGAGTGTAGAGCGTGCAAACTTTTAATATTTACCCGGTTTATTTGACGTGTGTGAATTTTTTTCTCAGGAATTCATCAAAATAGTCCCACGACTGATCACACAGTTGGATATAGCTTGTCTTGAGGAACATTTTGAGTGGTCACACGGCCGAATCAGACCAGAAACTTCTGAGCGCGGAGCGTGCAAACTATTGATAATTACCCGGTTTATTTGACGTTTGTGAATTTTTTTCTCAGAAATTCATCAAAATAGTCCCACAACTGATCCCACCGTTGGATAGAGCTTGTCTAGAGGAACATTTTGAGAGGTTACTCTGCCGAATCTGACCAGAAATTTCCGAGTGTGGAGCGTGCAAACTTTTAATATTTACCCGGTTTATTTGACGTGTGTGAATTTTTTTCTCAGGAATTCATCAAAATAGTCCCACGGCTGATGCCACCGTTGGATAGAGCTTGTCTAGAGGAACATTTTGAGTGGTCACACGGCCGAATCGCACCAGAAATTTCCGAGCGCGGGGTGTGCAAACTATTGATAATTACTCGGTTTATTTGACGTTTGTGAATTTTTTTCTCAGAAATTCATCAAAATAGTCCCACAACTGATCCCACCGTTGGATAGAGCTTGTCTAGAGGAACATTTTGAGAGGTTACTCTGCCGAATCTGACCAGAAATTTCCGAATGTGGAGCGTGCAAACTTTTAATATTTACCCGGTTTATTTGACGTGTGTGAATTTTTTTCTCAGGAATTCATCAAAATAGTCCCACGACTGATCACACAGTTGGATAGAGCTTGTCTTGAGGAACATTTTGAGTGGTCACACGGCCGAATCAGACCAGAAACTTCTGAGCGCGGAGCGTGCAAACTATTGATAATTACTCGGTTTATTTGACGTTTGTGAATTTTTTTCTCAGAAATTCATCAAAATAGTCCCACAACTGATCCCACCGTTGGATAGAGCTTGTCTAGAGGAACATTTTGAGAGGTTACTCGGCCGAATCTGACCAGAAATTTCCGAGTGTGGAGCGTGCAAACTTTTAAAATTTACCCGGTTTATTTGACGTATGTGGATTTTTTTCTCTGGAATTCATCAAAATAGTCCCACGACTGATCCCACCGTTTGATGGAGCTTGTCTTGAGGAACATTTTGAGTGGTGACACGGCCGAATCGGAACAGAAATTTCCGAGCGCGGAGCGTGCAAACTTTTAATATTTACCCGGTTTATTTGACGTGTATCTACTTCTATCTCAGGAATTCATCAAAATAGTCCCACAACTGATGCAACCGTTGGATAGAGCTTGTCTTGAGGAACATTTTGAGTGGTCACACGGCCGAATCAGACCAGAAACTTCTGAGCGCGGAGCGTGCAAACTATTGATAATTACCCGGTTTATTTGACGTGTGTGAATTTTTTTCTCAGGAATTCATCAAAATAGTCCCACGACTGATCCCACCGTTGGATGGAGCTTGTCTTGAGGAACATTTTGAGTGGTCACACGGCCGAATCTGACCAGAAATTTCCGAGTGTGGAGCGTGCAAACTTTTGATAATTACCCGGTTTATTTGACGTGTGTGAATTTTTTTCTCAGGAATTCATTAAAATAGTCCCACGGCTGATGCCACCGTTGGATAGAGCTTGTCTAGAGGAACATTTTGAGTGGTCACACGGCCGAATCGGACCAGAAATTTCCGAGCGCGGGGTGTGCAAACTTTTAATATTTACCCGGTTTATTTGACGTGTGTGAATTTTTTTCTCGGGAATTCATCAAAATTTTCCCACGACTGATCACACAGTTGGATAGAGCTTGTCTAGAGGAACATTTTGAGTGGTCACACGGCCGAATCTGACCAGAAATTTCCGAGTGTAGAGCGTGCAAACTTTTAATATTTACCCGGTTTATTTGACGTGTGTGAATTTTTTTCTCAGGAATTCATCAAAATAGTCCCACGACTGATCCCACCGTTGGATAGAGCTAGTCTAGAGGAACATTTTGAGTGGTCACACGGCCGAATCTGACCAGAAATTTCCGAGTGTAGAGCGTGCAAACTTTTAATATTTACCCGGTTTATTTGACGTGTGTGAATTTTTTTCTCAGGAATTCATCAAAATAGTCCCACGACTGATCACACAGTTGGATATAGCTTGTCTTGAGGAACATTTTGAGTGGTCACACGGCCGAATCAGACCAGAAACTTCTGAGCGCGGAGCGTGCAAACTATTTATAATTACCCGGTTTATTTGACGTTTGTGAATTTTTTTCTCAGAAATTCATCAAAATAGTCCCACGACTGATCCCACCGTTGGATGGAGCTTGTCTTGAGGAACATTTTGAGTGGTCACACGGCCGAATCTGACCAGAAATTTCCGAGTGTGGAGCGTGCAAACTTTTGATAATTACCCGGTTTATTTGACGTGTGTGAATTTTTTTCTCAGGAATTCATTAAAATAGTCCCACGGCTGATCACACAGTTGGATAGAGCTTGTCTTGAGGAACATTTTGAGTGGTCACACGGCCGAATCTGACCAGAAATTTCCGAGTGTGGAGCATGCAAACTTTTGATAATTACCCGGTTTATTTGACGTGTGTGAATTTTTTTCTCAGGAATTCATTAAAATAGTCCCACGGCTGATGCCACCGTTGGATAGAGCTTGTCTAGAGGAACATTTTGAGTGGTCACACGGCCGAATCGGACCAGAAATTTCCGAGCGCGGGGTGTGCAAACTTTTAATATTTACCCGGTTTATTTGACGTGTGTGAATTTTTTTCTCGGGAATTCATCAAAATTTTCCCACGACTGATCACACAGTTGGATAGAGCTTGTCTTGAGGAACATTTTGAGTGGTCACACGGCCGAATCTGACCAGAAATTTCCGAGTGTAGAGCGTGCAAACTTTTAATATTTACCTGGTTTATTTGACGTGTGTGAATTTTTTTCTCAGGAATTCATCAAAATAGTCCCACGACTGATCTCACCGTTGGATGGAGCTTGTCTTGAGGAACATTTTGAGTGGTCACACGGCCGAATCTGACCAGAAATTTCCGAGTGTGGAGCGTGCAAACTTTTGATAATTACCCGGTTTATTTGACGTGTGTGAATTTTTTTCTCAGGAATTCATCAAAATAGTCCCACGACTGATGCCACCGTTGGATAGAGCTTGTCTAGAGGAACATTTTGAATGGTCACACGGCCGAATCGGAACAGAAATTTCCGAGCGCGGAGCGTGCAAACTTTTAATATTTACCCGGTTTATTTGACGTGTATCTACTTCTATCTCAGGAATTCATCAAAATAGTCCCACGACTGATGCAACCGTTGGATAGAGCTTGTCTTGAGGAACATTTTGAGTGGTCACACGGCCGAATCAGACCAGAAACTTCTGAGCGCGGAGCGTGCAAACTATTGATAATTACCCGGTTTATTTGACGTGTGTGAATTTTTTTCTCAGGAATTCATCAAAATAGTCCCACGGCTGATACCACTGTTGGATAGAGCTTGTCTAGAGGAACATTTTGAGAGGTTACTCGGCCGAATCTGACCAGAAATTTCCGAGTGTGGAGCGAGCAAACTTTTAATATTTACCCGGTTTATTTGACGTGTGTGAATTTTTTTCTCAGGAATTCATCAAAATAGTCCCACTACTGATCCCACCGTTGGATGGAGCTTGTCTTGAGGAACATTTTGAGTGGTCACACGGCCGAATCGGACCAGAAATTTCCGAGCGCGGGTTGTGCAAACTTTTAATATTTACCCGGTTTATTTGACGTGTGTGAATTTTTTTCTCGGGAATTCATCAAAATTGTCCCACTACTGATCCCACCGTTGGATGGAGCTTGTCTTGAGGAACATTTTGAGTGGTCACACGGCCGAATCGGAACAGAAATTTCCGAGTGTGGAGCGAGCAAACTTTTAATATTTACCCGGTTTATTTGACGTGTGTGAATTTTTTTCTCAGGAATTCATCAAAATTGTCCCACTACTGATCCCACCGTTGGATGGAGCTTGTCTTGAGGAACATTTTGAGTGGTCACACGGCCGAATCGGACCAGAAATTTCCGAGCGCGGGTTGTGCAAACTTTTAATATTTACCCGGTTTATTTGACGTGTGTGAATTTTTTTCTCGGGAATTCATCAAAATTGTCCCACTACTGATCCCACCGTTGGATGGAGCTTGTCTTGAGGAACATTTTGAGTGGTTACTCGGCCGAATCTGACCAGAAATTTCCGAGTGTGGAGCGAGCAAACTTTTAATATTTACCCGGTTTATTTGACGTGTGTGAATTTTTTTCTCAGGAATTCATCAAAATTGTCCCACTACTGATCCCACCGTTGGATGGAGCTTGTCTTGAGGAACATTTTGAGTGGTCACACGGCCGAATCGGAACAGAAATTTCCGAGCGCCGAGCGTGCAAACTTTTAATATTTACCCGGTTTATTTGACGTGTGTGAATTTTTTTCTCAGGAATTCATCAAAATAGTCCCACGACTGATCACACAGTTGGATATAGCTTGTCTTGAGGAACATTTTGAGTGGTCACACGGCCGAATCAGACCAGAAACTTCTGAGCGCGGAGCGTGCAAACTATTGATAATTACCCGGTTTATTTGACGTGTGTGAATTTTTTTCTCAGGAATTCATCAAAATAGTCGCACGACTGATCGCACAGTTGGATAGAGCTTGTCTTGAGGAACATTTTGAGTGGTCACACTGCCGAATCAGACCAGAAACTTCTGAGCGCGGAGCGTGCAAACTATTGATAATTACCCGGTTTATTTGACGTGTGTGAATTTTTTTCTCAGGAATTCATCAAAATAGTCCCACGGCTGATGCCACCGTTGGATAGAGCTTGTCTAGAGGAACATTTTGAGTGGTCACACGGCCGAATCGGACCAGAAATTTCCGAGCGCGGGGTGTGCAAACTTTTAATATTTACCAGGTTTATTTGACGTGTGTGAATTTTTTTCTCGGGAATTCATCAAAATTTTCCCACGACTGATCACACAGTTGGATAGAGCTTGTCTTGAGGAACATTTTGAGTGGTCACACTGCCGAATCTGACCAGAAATTTCCGAGTGTAGAGCGTGCAAACTTTTAATATTTACCCGGTTTATTTGATGTTTGTTGTTTTTTTTTTCAGGAATTCATCAAAATAGTCCCACAACTGATCCCACCGTTGGATAGAGCTTGTCTGGAGGAACATTTTGAGTGGTCACACGGCCGAATCAGACCAGAAATTTCCGAGCGCGGAGTGTGCAAACTTTTAATATTTACCCGGTTTATTTGACGTGTGTGAATTTTTTTCTCGGGAATTCATCAAAATTTTCCCACGACTGATCACACAGTTGGATAGAGCTTGTCTTGAGGAACATTTTGAGTGGTCACACTGCCGAATCTGACCAGAAATTTCCGAGTGTAGAGCGTGCAAACTTTTAATATTTACCCGGTTTATTTGATGTTTGTTGTTTTTTTTTTCAGGAATTCATCAAAATAGTCCCACAACTGATCCCACCGTTGGATAGAGCTTGTCTGGAGGAACATTTTGAGTGGTCACACGGCCGAATCAGACCAGAAATTTCCGAGCGCGGGGTGTGCAAACTTTTAATATTTACCAGGTTTATTTGACGTGTGTGAATTTTTTTCTCGGGAATTCATCAAAATTTTCCCACGACTGATCACACAGTTGGATAGAGCTTGTCTTGAGGAACATTTTGAGTGGTCACACTGCCGAATCTGACCAGAAATTTCCGAGTGTAGAGCGTGCAAACTATTGATAATTACCCGGTTTATTTGACGTTTGTGAATTTTTTTCTCAGAAATTCATCAAAATAGTCCCACAACTGATCCCACCGTTGGATAGAGCTTGTCTAGAGGAACATTTTGAGAGGTTACTCTGCCGAATCTGACCAGAAATTTCCGAGTGTGGAGCGTGCAAACTTTTAATATTTACCCGGTTTATTTGACGTGTGTGAATTTTTTTCTCAGGAATTCATCAAAATAGTCCCACGGCTGATGCCACCGTTGGATAGAGCTTGTCTAGAGGAACATTTTGAGTGGTCACACGGCCGAATCGCACCAGAAATTTCCGAGCGCGTTGTGTGCAAACTTTTAATATTTACCCGGTTTATTTGACGTGTGTGAATTTTTTTCTCGGGAATTCATCAAAATTGTCCCACGACTGATACCACCGTTGGATAGAGCTTGTCTAGAGGAACATTTTGAGAGGTTACTCGGCCGAATCTGACCAGAAATTTCCGAGTGTGGAGCGAGCAAACTTTTAATATTTACCCGGTTTATTTGACGTGTGTGAATTTTTTTCTCAGGAATTCATCAAAATAGTCCCACGACTGATCACACAGTTGGATATAGCTTGTCTTGAGGAACATTTTGAGTGGTCACACGGCCGAATCAGACCAGAAACTTCTGAGCGCGGAGCGTGCAAACTATTGATAATTACCCGGTTTATTTGACGTGTGTGAATTTTTTTTTCAGGAATTCATCAAAATAGTCCCACAACTGATCCCACCGTTGGATAGAGCTTGTCTAGAGGAACATTTTGAGTGGTCACACGGCCGAATCAGACCAGAAACTTCTGAGCGCGGAGCGTGCAAACTATTGATAATTACCCGGTTTATTTGACGTGTGTGAATTTTTTTCTCAGGAATTCATCAAAATAGTCCCACGGCTGATGCCACCGTTGGATAGAGCTTGTCTAGAGGAACATTTTGAGTGGTCACACGGCCGAATCGGACCAGAAATTTCCGAGCGCGGGGTGTGCAAACTTTTAATATTTACCAGGTTTATTTGACGTGTGTGAATTTTTTTCTCGGGAATTCATCAAAATTTTCCCACGACTGATCACACAGTTGGATAGAGCTTGTCTTGAGGAACATTTTGAGTGGTCACACTGCCGAATCTGACCAGAAATTTCCGAGTGTAGAGCGTGCAAACTTTTAATATTTACCCGGTTTATTTGATGTTTGTTGTTTTTTTTTTCAGGAATTCATCAAAATAGTCCCACAACTGATCCCACCGTTGGATAGAGCTTGTCTGGAGGAACATTTTGAGTGGTCACACGGCCGAATCAGACCAGAAATTTCCGAGCGCGGAGTGTGCAAACTTTTAATATTTACCCGGTTTATTTGACGTGTGTCTACTTCTATCTCAGGAATTCATCAAAATAGTCCCACGACTGATCACACCGTTGGATAGATCTAGTCTAGAGGAACATTTTGAGTGGTCACACGGCCGAATCGGACCAGAAATTTCCGAGCGCCGAGCGTGCAAACTTTTAATATTTACCCGGTTTATTTGACGTGTGTGAATTTTTTTCTCAGGAATTCATCAAAATAGTCGCACGGCTCATGCCACCGTTGGATAGAGCTTGTCTAGAGGCACATTTTGAGTGGTCACACGGCCGAATAGGAACAGAAATTTCCGAGCGCGGAGCGTGCAAACTACTGATATTTACCCGGTTTATTTGACGTGTGTGAATTTTTTTCTCAGGAATTCATCAAAATAGTCCCACGACTGATCACACAGTTGGATATAGCTTGTCTTGAGGAACATTTTGAGTGGTCACACGGCCGAATCAGACCAGAAACTTCTGAGCGCGGAGCGTGCAAACTATTGATAATTACCCGGTTTATTTGACGTGTGTGAATTTTTTTCTCAGGAATTCATCAAAATAGTCCCACGACTGATCCCACCGTTGGATGGAGCTTGTCTTGAGGAACATTTTGAGTGGTCACACGGCCGAATCTGACCAGAAATTTCCGAGTGTAGAGCGTGCAAACTTTTAATATATGGCATCGTCTACTTCTATCTCAGGAATTCGTCAAAATAGTCCCACGACTGATGCAACCGTTGGATAGAGCTTGTCTAGAGGAACATTTTGAGTGGTCACACGGCCGAATCGGACCAGAAATTTCCGAGCGCGGAGTGTGCAAACTTTTAATATTTACCCGGTTTATTTGACGTGTGTCTACTTCTATCTCAGGAATTCATCAAAATAGTCCCACGACTGATCACACCGTTGGATAGATCTAGTCTAGAGGAACATTTTGAGTGGTCACACGGCCGAATCTGACCAGAAATTTCCGAGTGTGGAGCGTGCAAACTTTTAATATTTACCCGGTTTATTTGACGTGTGTGAATTTTTTTCTCAGGAATTCATCAAAATAGTCCCACGGCTGATGCCACCGTTGGATAGAGCTTATCTAGAGGAACATTTTGAGTGGTCACACGGCCGAATCGGACCAGAAATTTCCGAGCGCCGAGCGTGCAAACTTTTAATATTTACCCGGTTTATTTGACGTGTGTGAATTTTTTTCTCAGGAATTCATCAAAATAGTCGCACGGCTCATGCCACCGTTGGATAGAGCTTGTCTAGAGGCACATTTTGAGAGGTCACACGGCCGAATAGGAACAGAAATTTCCGAGCGCGGAGCGTGCAAACTTTTAATATTTACCCGGTTTATTTGACGTGTGTGAATTTTTTTCTCAGGAATTCATCAAAATAGTCCCACGGCTGATGCCACCGTTGGATAGAGCTTGTCTTGAGGAACATTTTGAGTGGTTACACGGCCGAATCGGACCAGAAATTTCCGAGCGCGGAGCGTGCAAACTTTTAATATTTACCCGATTTATTTGACGTGTGTCTACTCCTATCTCAGGAATTCATCAAAATAGTCCCACGACTGATGCAACCGTTGGATAGAGCTTGTCTAGAGGAACATTTTGAGTGGTCACACGGCCGAATCGGACCAGAAATTTCCGAGCGCGGAGTGTGCAAACTTTTAATATTTACCCGGTTTATTTGACGTGTGTGAATTTTTTTCTCAGGAATTCATCAAAATAGTCCCACGACTGATCACACAGTTGGATATAGCTTGTCTTGAGGAACATTTTGAGTGGTCACACGGCCGAATCAGACCAGAAACTTCTGAGCGCGGAGCGTGCAAACTACTGATATTTACCCGGTTTATTTGACGTGTATGAATTTTTTTCTCAGGAATTCATCAAAATAGTCCCACGACTGATCACACAGTTGGATATAGCTTGTCTTGAGGAACATTTTGAGTGGTCACACGGCCGAATCAGACCAGAAACTTCTGAGCGCGGAGCGTGCAAACTATTGATAATTACCCGGTTTATTTGACGTGTGTGAATTTTTTTCTCAGGAATTCATCAAAATAGTCCCACGGCTGATGCCACCGTTGGATAGAGCTTGTCTAGAGGAACATTTTGAGTGGTCACACGGCCGAATCGGACCAGAAATTTCCGAGCGCGGAGTGTGCAAACTTTTAATATTTACCCGGTTTATTTGACGTGTGTCTACTTCTATCTCAGGAATTCATCAAAATAGTCCCACGACTGATCGCACCGTTGAATAGATCTAGTCTAGAGGAACATTTTGAGTGGTCACACGGCCGAATCAGACCAGAAATTTCTGAGCGCGGAGCCTGCAAACTATTGATAATTACCCGGTTTATTTGACGTTTGTGAATTTTTTTCTCGGGAATTCATCAAAATTGTCCCACGACTGATACCACCGTTAGATAGAGCTTGTCTAGAGGAACATTTTGAGTGATCACACGGCCGAATCGGACCAGAAATTTTCGAGTGTGGAGCGTGCAAACTTTTAATATTTACCCGGTTTATTTGACGTGTGTGAATTTTTTTCTCGGGAATTCATCAAAATTGTCCCACGACTGATACCACCGTTGGATAGAGCTAGTCTAGAGGAACATTTTGAATGGTCACACGGCCGAATCGGACCAGAAATTTCCGAGCGCGGATTGTGCAAACTTTTAATATTTACCCGGTTTATTTGACGTGTGTCTACTTCTATCACAGGAATTCATCAAAATAGTCCCACGACTGATGCAACCGTTGGATAGAGCTTGTCTAGAGGAACATTTTGAGTGGTCACACGGCCGAATCTGACCAGAAATTTCCGAGTGTGGAGCGTGCAAACTTTTAATATTTACCCGGTTTATTTGATGTTTGTTGTTTTTTTTTTCAGGAATTCATCAAAATAGTCCCACAACTGATCCCACCGTTGGATAGAGCTTGTCTGGAGGAACATTTTGAGTGGTCACACGGCCGAATCAGACCAGAAATTTCTGAGCGCGGAGCCTGCAAACTATTGATAATTACCCGGTTTATTTGACGTTTGTGAATTTTTTTCTCGGGAATTCATCAAAATTGTCCCACGACTGATACCACCGTTAGATAGAGCTTGTCTAGAGGAACATTTTGAGTGATCACACGGCCGAATCGGACCAGAAATTTTCGAGTGTGGAGCGTGCAAACTTTTAATATTTACCCGGTTTATTTGACGTGTGTGAATTTTTTTCTCGGGAATTCATCAAAATTGTCCCACGACTGATACCACCGTTGGATAGAGCTAGTCTAGAGGAACATTTTGAATGGTCACACGGCCGAATCGGACCAGAAATTTCCGAGCGCGGATTGTGCAAACTTTTAATATTTACCCGGTTTATTTGACGTGTGTCTACTTCTATCTCAGGAATTCATCAAAATAGTCCCACGACTGATGCAACCGTTGGATAGAGCTTGTCTAGAGGAACATTTTGAGTGGTCACACGGCCGAATCTGACCAGAAATTTCCGAGTGCGGAGCGTGCAAACTTTTAATATTTACCCGGTTTATTTGACGTGTGTGAATTTTTTTCTCAGGAATTCATCAAAATAGTCCCACGGCTGATGCCACCGTTGGATAGAGCTTGTCTAGAGGGACATTTTGAGTGGTCACACGGCCGAATCTGACCAGAAATTTCCGAGTGTGGAGCGTGCAAACTTTTAATATTTACCCGGTTTATTTGACGTGTGTGAATTTTTTTCTCAGGAATTCATCAAAATAGTCCCACGGCTGATGCCACCGTTGGATAGAGCATGTCTAGAGGAACATTTTGAGTGGTCACACGGCCGAATCGGACCAGAAATTTCCGAGCGCGGGGTGTGCAAACTTTTAATATTTACCCGGTTTATTTGACGTGTGTGAATTTTTTTCTCGAGAATTCATCAAAATTGTCCCACGACTGATCCCAACGTTTGATTGAGCTTATCTAGAGGATCATTTTAAGTGGTCACACGGCCGAATCTGACCAGAAATTTCCGAGTGTGGAGCGTGCAAACTTTTGATAATTACCCGGTTTATTTGACGTTTGTTGATTTTTTTTCAGGAATTCATCAAAATAGTCCCACGACTGATCGCACCGTTGGATAGATCTAGTCTAGAGGAACATTTTGAGTGGTCACACGGCCGAATCTGACCAGAAATTTCCGAGTGTGGAGCGTGCAAACTTTTAATATTTACCCGGTTTATTTGACGTGTGTCTACTTCTGTCTCAGGAATTCATCAAAATAGTCCACGACTGATCACACCGTTGGATAGATCTAATCTAGAGGAACATTTTGAGTGGTCACACGGCCGAATCTGACCAGAAATTTCCGAGTGTGGAGCGTGCAAACTTTTAATATTTACCCGGTTTATTTGATGTTTGTTGTTTTTTTTTTCAGGAATTCATCAAAATAGTCCCACAACTGATCCCACCGTTGGATAGAGCTTGTCTAGAGGAACATTTTGAGTGGTCACACGGCCGAATCAGACCAGAAATTTCTGAGCGCGGAGCCTGCAAACTATTGATAATTACCCGGTTTATTTGACGTTTGTGAATTTTTTTCTCGGGAATTCATCAAAATTGTCCCACGACTGATACCACCGTTAGATAGAGCTTGTCTAGAGGAACATTTTGAGTGATCACACGGCCGAATCGGACCAGAAATTTTCGAGTGTGGAGCGTGCAAACTTTTAATATTTACCCGGTTTATTTGACGTGTGTGAATTTTTTTCTCGGGAATTCATCAAAATTGTCAAACGACTGATACCACCGTTGGATAGAGCTAGTCTAGAGGAACATTTTGAATGGTCACACGGCCGAATCGGACCAGAAATTTCCGAGCGCGGATTGTGCAAACTTTTAATATTTACCCGGTTTATTTGACGTGTGTCTACTTCTATCTCAGGAATTCATCAAAATAGTCCCACGACTGATGCAACCGTTGGATAGAGCTTGTTTAGAGGAACATTTTGAGTGGTCACACGGCCGAATCTGACCAGAAATTTCCGAGTGCGGAGCGTGCAAACTTTTAATATTTACCCGGTTTATTTGACGTGTGTGAATTTTTTTCTCAGGAATTCATCAAAATAGTCCCACGGCTGATGCCACCGTTGGATAGAGCTTATCTAGAGGAACATTTTGAGTGGTCACACGGCCGAATCTGACCAGAAATTTCCGAGTGTGGAGCGTGCAAACTTTTAATATTTACCCGGTTTATTTGACGTGTGTGAATTTTTTTCTCGGGAATTCATCAAAATTGTCCCACGACTGATCCCACCGTTGGATAGAGCTTGTCTAGAGGGACATTTTGAGTGGTCACACGGCCGAATCTGACCAGAAATTTCCGAGTGTGGAGCGTGCAAACTTTTAATATTTACCCGGTTTATTTGACGTGTGTGAATTTTTTTCTCGGGAATTCATCAAAATTGTCCCACGACTGATACCACCGTTGGATAGAGCTTGTCTAGAGGGACATTTTGAGTGGTCACACGGCCGAATCTGACCAGAAATTTCCGAGCGCGGAGCTAGCAAACTTTTAATATTTACCCGGTTTATTTGACGTGTGTGAATTTTTTTCTCGGGAATTCATCAAAATTGTCCCACGACTGATACCACCGTTGGATAGAGCTTGTCTAGAAGGACATTTTGAGTGGTCACACGGCCGAATCTGACCAGAAATTTCCGAGTGTGGAGCGTGCAAACTATTGATAATTACCCGGTTTATTTGACGTTTGTGAATTTTTTTCTCGGGAATTCATCAAAATTGTCCCACGACTGATACCACCGTTAGATAGAGCTTGTCTAGAGGAACATTTTGAGTGGTCACACGGCCGAATCGGACCAGAAATTTTCGAGTGTGGAGCGTGCAAACTTTTAATATTTACCCGGTTTATTTGACGTGTGTGAATTTTTTTCTCGGGAATTTATCAAAATAGTGTTGGAATATCCAGTCCAAAACAACGAATAAAGCGCATTCCTATTCATAGATATATGACGCAATGTTATCAATGCCTCAAAGAACGACCGGCCTAAATATGATTATTGCTTAGGTTAGTGTTTCTCTTCCTTCTCTGGCTTAGCGATAAGAGTAGTTAAAAAATATATAGTTAGTCTATCGCCTGTCGGGTATATATAACGATCGTTGGTAATAAGAAATAAAAGGTTTAATTAATTACGCCTACAATTTGATTTTTACTGTCACACCATTAGACGGTCTGGTTAAAAAGGATTATTCAATAAATAGTCCCACGACTGATACCACCGTTGGATAGAGCTTGTCTAGAGGAACATTTTGAGTGGTCACACGGCCGAATCTGACCAGAAATTTCCGAGTGTGGAGCGTGCAAACTTTTAATATTTACCCGGTTTATTTGACGTTTGTGGATTTTTTTCTAAGGAATTCATCAAAATAGTCCCACGACTGATACCACCGTTGGATAGAGCTTGTCTAGAGGAACATTTTGAGTGGTCACACGGCCGAATCTGACCAGAAATTTCCGAGTGCGGAGCGTGCAAACTTTTAATATTTACCCGGTTTATTTGACGTGTGTGAATTTTTTTCTCAGGAATTCATCAAAATAGTCCCACGGCTGATGCCACCGTTAGATAGAGCTTGTCTAGAGGAACATTTTGAGTGGTCACACGGCCGAATCTGACCAGAAATTTCCGAGTGCGGAGCGTGCAAACTTTTAATATTTACCCGGTTTATTTGACGTGTGTGAATTTTTTTCTCAGGAATTCATCAAAATAGTCCCACGGCTGATGCCGCCGTTGGATAGAGCTTGTCTAGAGGAACATTTTGAGTGGTCACACGGCCGAATCGGACCAGAAATTTCCGAGCGCGGATTGTGCAAACTTTTAATATTAACCCGGTTTATTTGACGTGTGTCTACTTCTATCTCAGGAATTCATCAAAATAGTCCCACGACTGATCGCACCGTTGGATAGATCTAGTCTAGAGGAACATTTTGAGTGGTCACACGGCCGAATCTGACCAGAAATTTCCGAGTGCGGAGCGTGCAAACTTTTAATATTTACCCGGTTTATTTGACGTGTGTGAATTTTTTTCTCGAGAATTCATCAAAATTGTCCCACGACTGATCCCAACGTTTGATTGAGCTTATCTAGAGGAACATTTTAAGTGGTCACACGGCCGAATCTGACCAGAAATTTCCGAGTGTGGAGCGTGCAAACTTTTAATATTTACCCGGTTTATTTGACGTGTGTGAATTTTTTTCTCGGGAATTCATCAAAATTGTCCCACGACTGATACCACCGTTGGATAGAGCTTGTCTAGAGGGACATTTTGAGTGGTCACACGGCCGAATCTGACCAGAAATTTCCGAGCGCGGAGCTAGCAAACTTTTAATATTTACCCGGTTTATTTGACGTGTGTCTACTTCTATCTCAGGAATTCATCAAAATAGTCCACGACTGATCACACCGTTGGATAGATCTAATCTAGAGGAACATTTTGAGTGGTCACACGGCCGAATCTGACCAGAAATTTCCGAGTGTGGAGCGTGCAAACTTTTAATATTTACCCGGTTTATTTGACGTGTGTCTACTTCTGTCTCAGGAATTCATCAAAATAGTCCACGACTGATCACACCGTTGGATAGATCTAATCTAGAGGAACATTTTGAGTGGTCACACGGCCGAATCTGACCAGAAATTTCCGAGTGTGGAGCGTGCAAACTTTTAATATTTACCCGGTTTATTTGATGTTTGTTGTTTTTTTTTTCAGGAATTCATCAAAATAGTCCCACAACTGATCCCACCGTTGGATAGAGCTTGTCTAGAGGAACATTTTGAGTGGTCACACGGCCGAATCAGACCAGAAATTTCTGAGCGCGGAGCCTGCAAACTATTGATAATTACCCGGTTTATTTGACGTTTGTGAATTTTTTTCTCGGGAATTCATCAAAATTGTCCCACGACTGATACCACCGTTAGATAGAGCTTGTCTAGAGGAACATTTTGAGTGATCACACGGCCGAATCGGACCAGAAATTTTCGAGTGTGGAGCGTGCAAACTTTTAATATTTACCCGGTTTATTTGACGTGTGTGAATTTTTTTCTCGGGAATTCATCAAAATTGTCCCACGACTGATACCACCGTTGGATAGAGCTAGTCTAGAGGAACATTTTGAATGGTCACACGGCCGAATCGGACCAGAAATTTCCGAGCGCGGATTGTGCAAACTTTTAATATTTACCCGGTTTATTTGACGTGTGTCTACTTCTATCTCAGGAATTCATCAAAATAGTCCCACGACTGATGCAACCGTTGGATAGAGCTTGTCTAGAGGAACATTTTGAGTGGTCACACGGCCGAATCTGACCAGAAATTTCCGAGTGTGGAGCGTGCAAACTTTTAATATTTACCCGGTTTATTTGACGTGTGTGAATTTTTTTCTCGGGAATTCATCAAAATTGTCCCACGACTGATACCACCGTTGGATAGAGCTTGTCTAGAGGGACATTTTGAGTGGTCACACGGCCGAATCTGACCAGAAATTTCCGAGCGCGGAGCTAGCAAACTTTTAATATTTACCCGGTTTATTTGACGTGTGTGAATTTTTTTCTCGGGAATTCATCAAAATTGTCCCACGACTGATACCACCGTTGGATAGAGCTTGTCTAGAAGGACATTTTGAGTGGTCACACGGCCGAATCTGACCAGAAATTTCCGAGTGTGGAGCGTGCAAACTATTGATAATTACCCGGTTTATTTGACGTTTGTGAATTTTTTTCTCGGGAATTCATCAAAATTGTCCCACGACTGATACCACCGTTAGATAGAGCTTGTCTAGAGGAACATTTTGAGTGGTCACACGGCCGAATCGGACCAGAAATTTTCGAGTGTGGAGCGTGCAAACTTTTAATATTTACCCGGTTTATTTGACGTTTGTGGATTTTTTTCTAAGGAATTCATCAAAATAGTCCCACGACTGATACCACCGTTGGATAGAGCTTGTCTAGAGGAACATTTTGAGTGGTCACACGGCCGAATCTGACCAGAAATTTCCGAGTGTGGAGCGTGCAAACTTTTAATATTTACCCGGTTTATTTGACGTTTGTGGATTTTTTTCTAAGGAATTCATCAAAATAGTCCCACGACTGATACCACCGTTGGATAGAGCTTGTCTAGAGGAACATTTTGAGTGGTCACACGGCCGAATCTGACCAGAAATTTCCGAGTGCGGAGCGTGCAAACTTTTAATATTTACCCGGTTTATTTGACGTGTGTGAATTTTTTTCTCAGGAATTCATCAAAATAGTCCCACGGCTGATGCCACCGTTAGATAGAGCTTGTCTAGAGGAACATTTTGAGTGGTCACACGGCCGAATCTGACCAGAAATTTCCGAGTGCGGAGCGTGCAAACTTTTAATATTTACCCGGTTTATTTGACGTGTGTGAATTTTTTTCTCAGGAATTCATCAAAATAGTCCCACGGCTGATGCCACCGTTGGATAGAGCTTGTCTAGAGGAACATTTTGAGTGGTCACACGGCCGAATCGGACCAGAAATTTCCGAGCGCGGATTGTGCAAACTTTTAATATTAACCCGGTTTATTTGACGTGTGTCTACTTCTATCTCAGGAATTCATCAAAATAGTCCCACGACTGATCGCACCGTTGGATAGATCTAGTCTAGAGGAACATTTTGAGTGGTCACACGGCCGAATCTGACCAGAAATTTCCGAGTGCGGAGCGTGCAAACTTTTAATATTTACCCGGTTTATTTGACGTGTGTGAATTTTTTTCTCGAGAATTCATCAAAATTGTCCCACGACTGATCCCAACGTTTGATTGAGCTTATCTAGAGGAACATTTTAAGTGGTCACACGGCCGAATCTGACCAGAAATTTCCGAGTGTGGAGCGTGCAAACTTTTAATATTTACCCGGTTTATTTGACGTGTGTGAATTTTTTTCTCGGGAATTCATCAAAATTGTCCCACGACTGATACCACCGTTGGATAGAGCTTGTCTAGAGGGACATTTTGAGTGGTCACACGGCCGAATCTGACCAGAAATTTCCGAGCGCGGAGCTAGCAAACTTTTAATATTTACCCGGTTTATTTGACGTGTGTCTACTTCTATCTCAGGAATTCATCAAAATAGTCCACGACTGATCACACCGTTGGATAGATCTAATCTAGAGGAACATTTTGAGTGGTCACACGGCCGAATCTGACCAGAAATTTCCGAGTGTGGAGCGTGCAAACTTTTAATATTTACCCGGTTTATTTGACGTGTGTCTACTTCTGTCTCAGGAATTCATCAAAATAGTCCACGACTGATCACACCGTTGGATAGATCTAATCTAGAGGAACATTTTGAGTGGTCACACGGCCGAATCTGACCAGAAATTTCCGAGTGTGGAGCGTGCAAACTTTTAATATTTACCCGGTTTATTTGATGTTTGTTGTTTTTTTTTTCAGGAATTCATCAAAATAGTCCCACAACTGATCCCACCGTTGGATAGAGCTTGTCTAGAGGAACATTTTGAGTGGTCACACGGCCGAATCAGACCAGAAATTTCTGAGCGCGGAGCCTGCAAACTATTGATAATTACCCGGTTTATTTGACGTTTGTGAATTTTTTTCTCGGGAATTCATCAAAATTATCCCACGACTGATACCACCGTTAGATAGAGCTTGTCTAGAGGAACATTTTGAGTGATCACACGGCCGAATCGGACCAGAAATTTTCGAGTGTGGAGCGTGCAAACTTTTAATATTTACCCGGTTTATTTGACGTGTGTGAATTTTTTTCTCGGGAATTCATCAAAATTGTCCCACGACTGATACCACCGTTGGATAGAGCTAGTCTAGAGGAACATTTTGAATGGTCACACGGCCGAATCGGACCAGAAATTTCCGAGCGCGGATTGTGCAAACTTTTAATATTTACCCGGTTTATTTGACGTGTGTCTACTTCTATCTCAGGAATTCATCAAAATAGTCCCACGACTGATGCAACCGTTGGATAGAGCTTGTCTAGAGGAACATTTTGAGTGGTCACACGGCCGAATCTGACCAGAAATTTCCGAGTGCGGAGCGTGCAAACTTTTAATATTTACCCGGTTTATTTGACGTGTGTGAATTTTTTTCTCAGGAATTCATCAAAATAGTCCCACGGCTGATGCCACCGTTGGATAGAGCTTATCTAGAGGAACATTTTGAGTGGTCACACGGCCGAATCTGACCAGAAATTTCCGAGTGTGGAGCGTGCAAACTTTTAATATTTACCCGGTCTATTTGACGTGTGTGAATTTTTTTCTCGGGAATTCATCAAAATTGTCCCACGACTGATACCACCGTTGGATAGAGCTTGTCTAGAGGGACATTTTGAGTGGTCACACGGCCGAATCTGACCAGAAATTTCCGAGTGTGGAGCGTGCAAACTTTTAATATTTACCCGGTTTATTTGACGTGTGTGAATTTTTTTCTCGGGAATTCATCAAAATTGTCCCACGACTGATACCACCGTTGGATAGAGCTTGTCTAGAGGGACATTTTGAGTGGTCACACGGCCGAATCTGACCAGAAATTTCCGAGTGTGGAGCGTGCAAACTTTTAATATTTACCCGGTTTATTTGACGTGTGTGAATTTTTTTCTCGGGAATTCATCAAAATTGTCCCACGACTGATACCACCGTTGGATAGAGCTTGTCTAGAGGGACATTTTGAGTGGTCACACGGCCGAATCTGACCAGAAATTTCCGAGTGTGGAGCGTGCAAACTTTTAATATTTACCCGGTTTATTTGACGTTTGTTGATTTTTTTTCAGGAATTCATCAAAATAGTCCCACAACTGATCCCACCGTTGGATAGAGCTTCTCTAGAGGAACATTTTGAGTGGTCACACGGCCGAATCAGACCAGAAATTTCTGAGCGCGGAGCGTGCAAACTATTGATAATTACCCGGTTTATTTGACGTTTGTGAATTTTTTTCTCGGGAATTCATCAAAATTGTCCCACGACTGATACCACCGTTAGATAGAGCTTGTCTAGAGGAACATTTTGAGTGATCACACGGCCGAATCGGACCAGAAATTTTCGAGTGTGGAGCGTGCAAACTTTTAATATTTACCCGGTTTATTTGACGTGTGTGAATTTTTTTCTCGGGAATTTATCAAAATAGTGTTGGAATATCCAGTCCAAAACAACGAATAAAGCGCATTCCTATTCATAGATATATGACGCAATGTTATCAATGCCTCAAAGAACGACCGGCCTAAATATGATTATTGCTTAGGTTAGTGTTTCTCTTCCTTCTCTGGCTTAGCGATAAGAGTAGTTAAAAAATATATAGTTAGTCTATCGCCTGTCGGGTATATATAACGATCGTTGGTAATAAGAAATAAAAGGTTTAATTAATTACGCCTACAATTTGATTTTTACTGTCACACCATTAGACGGTCTGGTTAAAAAGGATTATTCAATAAATAGTCCCACGACTGATCCCACCGTTGGATAGAGCTTGTCTGGAGGAACATTTTGAGTGGTCACACGGCCGAATCAGACCAGAAATTTCTGAGCGCGGAGCCTGCAAACTATTGATAATTACCCGGTTTATTTGACGTTTGTGAATTTTTTTCTCGGGAATTCATCAAAATTGTCCCACGACTGATACCACCGTTAGATAGAGCTTGTCTAGAGGAACATTTTGAGTGATCACACGGCCGAATCGGACCAGAAATTTTCGAGTGTGGAGCGTGCAAACTTTTAATATTTACCCGGTTTATTTGACGTGTGTGAATTTTTTTCTCGGGAATTCATCAAAATTGTCCCACGACTGATACCACCGTTGGATAGAGCTAGTCTAGAGGAACATTTTGAATGGTCACACGGCCGAATCGGACCAGAAATTTCCGAGCGCGGATTGTGCAAACTTTTAATATTTACCCGGTTTATTTGACGTGTGTCTACTTCTATCTCAGGAATTCATCAAAATAGTCCCACGACTGATGCAACCGTTGGATAGAGCTTGTCTAGAGGAACATTTTGAGTGGTCACACGGCCGAATCTGACCAGAAATTTCCGAGTGCGGAGCGTGCAAACTTTTAATATTTACCCGGTTTATTTGACGTGTGTGAATTTTTTTCTCAGGAATTCATCAAAATAGTCCCACGGCTGATGCCACCGTTGGATAGAGCTTGTCTAGAGGAACATTTTGAGTGGTCACACGGCCGAATCTGACCAGAAATTTCCGAGTGTGGAGCGTGCAAACTTTTAATATTTACCCGGTTTATTTGACGTGTGTGAATTTTTTTCTCAGGAATTCATCAAAATAGTCCCACGGCTGATGCCACCGTTGGATAGAGCTTGTCTAGAGGAACATTTTGAGTGGTCACACGGCCGAATCTGACCAGAAATTTCCGAGTGTGGAGCGTGCATACTTTTAATATTTACCCGGTTTATTTGACGTGTGTGAATTTTTTTCTCAGGAATTCATTAAAATAGTCCCACGGCTGATGCCACCGTTGGATAGAGCTTGTCTAGAGGAACATTTTGAGTGGTCACACGGCCGAATCTGACCAGAAATTTCCGAGTGCGGAGCGTGCAAACTTTTAATATTTACCCGGTTTATTTGACGTGTGTGAATTTTTTTCTCAGGAATTCATCAAAATAGTCCCACGGCTGATGCCACCGTTGGATAGAGCATGTCTAGAGGAACATTTTGAGTGGTCACACGGCCGAATCGGACCAGAAATTTCCGAGCGCGGGGTGTGCAAACTTTTAATATTTACCCGGTTTATTTGACGTGTGTGAATTTTTTTCTCGAGAATTCATCAAAATTGTCCCACGACTGATCCCAACGTTTGATTGAGCTTATCTAGAGGAACATTTTAAGTGGTCACACGGCCGAATCTGACCAGAAATTTCCGAGTGTGGAGCGTGCAAACTTTTGATAATTACCCGGTTTATTTGACGTTTGTTGATTTTTTTTCAGGAATTCATCAAAATAGTCCCACGACTGATCGCACCGTTGGATAGATCTAGTCTAGAGGAACATTTTGAGTGGTCACACGGCCGAATCTGACCAGAAATTTCCGAGTGTGGAGCGTGCAAACTTTTAATATTTACCCGGTTTATTTGACGTGTGTCTACTTCTGTCTCAGGAATTCATCAAAATAGTCCACGACTGATCACACCGTTGGATAGATCTAATCTAGAGGAACATTTTGAGTGGTCACACGGCCGAATCTGACCAGAAATTTCCGAGTGTGGAGCGTGCAAACTTTTAATATTTACCCGGTTTATTTGATGTTTGTTGTTTTTTTTTTCAGGAATTCATCAAAATAGTCCCACAACTGATCCCACCGTTGGATAGAGCTTGTCTAGAGGAACATTTTGAGTGGTCACACGGCCGAATCAGACCAGAAATTTCTGAGCGCGGAGCCTGCAAACTATTGATAATTACCCGGTTTATTTGACGTTTGTGAATTTTTTTCTCGGGAATTCATCAAAATTGTCCCACGACTGATACCACCGTTAGATAGAGCTTGTCTAGAGGAACATTTTGAGTGATCACACGGCCGAATCGGACCAGAAATTTTCGAGTGTGGAGCGTGCAAACTTTTAATATTTACCCGGTTTATTTGACGTGTGTCTACTTCTATCTCAGGAATTCATCAAAATAGTCCACGACTGATCACACCGTTGGATAGATCTAATCTAGAGGAACATTTTGAGTGGTCACACGGCCGAATCTGACCAGAAATTTCCGAGTGTGGAGCGTGCAAACTTTTAATATTTACCCGGTTTATTTGATGTTTGTTGTTTTTTTTTTCAGGAATTCATCAAAATAGTCCCACAACTGATCCCACCGTTGGATAGAGCTTGTCTAGAGGAACATTTTGAGTGGTCACACGGCCGAATCAGACCAGAAATTTCTGAGCGCGGAGCCTGCAAACTATTGATAATTACCCGGTTTATTTGACGTTTGTGAATTTTTTTCTCGGGAATTCATCAAAATTGTCCCACGACTGATACCACCGTTAGATAGAGCTTGTCTAGAGGGACATTTTGAGTGGTCACACGGCCGAATCTGACCAGAAATTTCCGAGCGCGGAGCTAGCAAACTTTTAATATTTACCCGGTTTATTTGACGTGTGTGAATTTTTTTCTCGGGAATTCATCAAAATTGTCCCACGACTGATACCACCGTTGGATAGAGCTTGTCTAGAAGGACATTTTGAGTGGTCACACGGCCGAATCTGACCAGAAATTTCCGAGTGTGGAGCGTGCAAACTATTGATAATTACCCGGTTTATTTGACGTTTGTGAATTTTTTTCTCGGGAATTCATCAAAATTGTCCCACGACTGATACCACCGTTAGATAGAGCTTGTCTAGAGGAACATTTTGAGTGGTCACACGGCCGAATCGGACCAGAAATTTTCGAGTGTGGAGCGTGCAAACTTTTAATATTTACCCGGTTTATTTGACGTGTGTGAATTTTTTTCTCGGGAATTTATCAAAATAGTGTTGGAATATCCAGTCCAAAACAACGAATAAAGCGCATTCCTATTCATAGATATATGACGCAATGTTATCAATGCCTCAAAGAACGACCGGCCTAAATATGATTATTGCTTAGGTTAGTGTTTCTCTTCCTTCTCTGGCTTAGCGATAAGAGTAGTTAAAAAATATATAGTTAGTCTATCGCCTGTCGGGTATATATAACGATCGTTGGTAATAAGAAATAAAAGGTTTAATTAATTACGCCTACAATTTGATTTTTACTGTCACACCATTAGACGGTCTGGTTAAAAAGGATTATTCAATAAATAGTCCCACGACTGATACCACCGTTGGATAGAGCTTGTCTAGAGGAACATTTTGAGTGGTCACACGGCCGAATCTGACCAGAAATTTCCGAGTGTGGAGCGTGCAAACTTTTAATATTTACCCGGTTTATTTGACGTTTGTGGATTTTTTTCTAAGGAATTCATCAAAATAGTCCCACGACTGATACCACCGTTGGATAGAGCTTGTCTAAAGGAACATTTTGAGTGGTCACACGGCCGAATCTGACCAGAAATTTCCGAGTGTGGAGCGTGCAAACTTTTAATATTTACCCGGTTTATTTGACGTTTGTGGATTTTTTTCTCAGGAATTCATCAAAATAGTCCCACGACTGATCCCACCGTTGGATGGAGCTTGTTTTGAGGAACATTTTGAGTGGTCACACGGCCGAATCTGACCAGAAATTTCCGAGTGTGGAGCGTGCAAACTATTGATAATTACCCGGTTTATTTGACGTTTGTGAATTTTTTTCTCGGGAATTCATCAAAATTGTCCCACGACTGATACCACCGTTAGATAGAGCTTGTCTAGAGGAACATTTTGAGTGGTCACACGGCCGAATCGGACCAGAAATTTTCGAGTGTGGAGCGTGCAAACTTTTAATATTTACCCGGTTTATTTGACGTGTGTGAATTTTTTTCTCGGGAATTTATCAAAATAGTGTTGGAATATCCAGTCCAAAACAACGAATAAAGCGCATTCCTATTCATAGATATATGACGCAATGTTATCAATGCCTCAAAGAACGACCGGCCTAAATATGATTATTGCTTAGGTTAGTGTTTCTCTTCCTTCTCTGGCTTAGCGATAAGAGTAGTTAAAAAATATATAGTTAGTCTATCGCCTGTCGGGTATATATAACGATCGTTGGTAATAAGAAATAAAAGGTTTAATTAATTACGCCTACAATTTGATTTTTACTGTCACACCATTAGACGGTCTGGTTAAAAAGGATTATTCAATAAATAGTCCCACGACTGATACCACCGTTGGATAGAGCTTGTCTAGAGGAACATTTTGAGTGGTCACACGGCCGAATCTGACCAGAAATTTCCGAGTGTGGAGCGTGCAAACTTTTAATATTTACCCGGTTTATTTGACGTTTGTGGATTTTTTTCTAAGGAATTCATCAAAATAGTCCCACGACTGATACCACCGTTGGATAGAGCTTGTCTAGAGGAACATTTTGAGTGGTCACACGGCCGAATCTGACCAGAAATTTCCGAGTGTGGAGCGTGCAAACTTTTAATATTTACCCGGTTTATTTGACGTTTGTGGATTTTTTTCTCAGGAATTCATCAAAATAGTCCCACGACTGATCCCACCGTTGGATGGAGCTTGTTTTGAGGAACATTTTGAGTGGTCACACGGCCGAATCTGACCAGAAATTTCCGAGTGTGGAGCGTGCAAACTTTTAATATTTACCCGGTTTATTTGACGTGTGTGAATTTTTTTCTCGGGAATTCATCAAAATTGTCCCACGACTGATCCCACCGTTGGATAGAGCTTGTCTAGAGGAACATTTTGAGTGGTCACACGGCCGAATCTGACCAGAAATTTCCGAGCGCGGAGCTAGCAAACTTTTAATATTTACCCGGTTTATTTGACGTGTGTGAATTTTTTTCTCGGGAATTCATCAAAATTGTCCCACGACTGATACCACCGTTGGATAGAGCTTGTCTAGAGGGACATTTTGAGTGGTCACACGGGCGAATCTGACCAGAAATTTCCGAGCACGGAGCTAGCAAACTTTTAATATTTACCCGGTTTATTTGACGTGTGTGAATTTTTTTCTCGGGAATTCATCAAAATTGTCCCACGACTGATACCACCGTTGGATGGAGCTTGTTTTGAGGAACATTTTGAGTGGTCACACGGCCGAATCTGACCAGAAATTTCCGAGCGCGGAGCTAGCAAACTTTTAATATTTACCCGGTTTATTTGACGTGTGTGAATTTTTTTCTCGGGAATTCATCAAAATTGTCCCACGACTGATACCACCGTTGGATGGAGCTTGTTTTGAGGAACATTTTGAGTGGTCACACGGCCGAATCTGACCAGAAATTTCCCAGTGTGGAGCGTGCAAACTTTTAATATTTACCCGGTTTATTTGACGTTTGTGGATTTTTTTCTCAGGAATTCATCAAAATAGTCCCACGACTGATCCCACCGTTGGATGGAGCTTGTTTTGAGGAACATTTTGAGTGGTCACACGGCCGAATCTGACCAGAAATTTCCGAGCGCGGAGCTAGCAAACTTTTAATATTTACCCGGTTTATTTGACGTGTGTGAATTTTTTTCTCGGGAATTCATCAAAATTGTCCCACGACTGATACCACCGTTGGATAGAGCTTGTCTAGAGGGACATTTTGAGTGGTCACACGGCCGAATCTGACCAGAAATTTCCGAGTGTAGAGCGTGCAAACTTTTAATATTTACCCGGTTTATTTGACGTTTGTTGATTTTTTTTCAGGAATTCATCAAAATAGTCCCACAACTGATACCACCGTTAGATAGAGCTTGTCTAGAGGAACATTTTGAGTGGTCACACGGCCGAATCTGACCAGAAATTTCCGAGTGTGGAGCGTGCAAACTTTTAATATTTACCCGGTTTATTTGACGTTTGTGGATTTTTTTCTCAGGAATTCATCAAAATAGTCCCACGACTGATCCCACCGTTGGATGGAGCTTGTTTTGAGGAACATTTTGAGTGGTCACACGGCCGAATCTGACCAGAAATTTCCGAGCGCGGAGCTAGCAAACTTTTAATATTTACCCGGTTTATTTGACGTGTGTGAATTTTTTTCTCGGGAATTCATCAAAATTGTCCCACGACTGATACCACCGTTGGATGGAGCTTGTTTTGAGGAACATTTTGAGTGGTCACACGGCCGAATCTGACCAGAAATTTCCGAGCGCGGAGCTAGCAAACTTTTAATATTTACCCGGTTTATTTGACGTGTGTGAATTTTTTTCTCGGGAATTCATCAAAATTGTCCCACGACTGATACCACCGTTGGATAGAGCTTGTCTAGAGGGACATTTTGAGTGGTCACACGGGCGAATCTGACCAGAAATTTCCCAGTGTGGAGCGTGCAAACTTTTAATATTTACCAGGTTTATTTGACGTGTGTGAATTTTTTTCTCAGGAATTCATCAAAATAGTCCCACGGCTGATGCCACCGTTGGATAGAGCTTGTCTAGAGGAACATTTTGAGTGGTCACACGGCCGAATCTGACCAGAAATTTCCGAGCGCGGAGCTAGCAAACTTTTAATATTTACCCGGTTTATTTGACGTGTGTGAATTTTTTTCTCAGGAATTCATTAAAATAGTCCCACGACTGATCCGACCGTTGGATAGAGCTTATCTAGAGGAACATTTTGAGTGGTCACACGGCCGAATCTGACTAGGAATTTCCGAGTGTGGAACGTGCAAACTTTTGATAATTACCCGGTTTATTTGACGAGTGTGAATTTTTTTCTCAGGAATTCATCAAAATAGTCCCACGGCTGATGCCACCGTTGGATAGAGCTTGTCTAGAGGATTATTTTGAGTGGTCACACAGCCGAATCTGACCAGAAATTTCCGAGCGCGAAGCTAGCAAACTTTTAATATTTACCCGGTTTATTTGACGTGTGTGAATTTTTTTCTCAGGAATTCATCAAAATAGATCCACAACTGATCCGACCGTTGGATAGAGCTTGTCTAGAGGAACATTTTGAGTGGTCACACGGCCGAATCAGACCAGAAATTTCTGAGCGCGGAGCGTGCAAACTATTGATAATTACCCGGTTTATATGACGTTTGTGAATTTTTTTCTCAGAAATTCATCAAAATAGTCCCACAACTGATCCCACCGTTGGATAGAGCTTGTCTAGAGGAACATTTTGAGTGGTCACACGGCCGAATCTGACCAGAAATTTCCGAACGCGGAGCTAGCAAACTTTTAATATTTACCCGGTTTATTTGACGTGTGTCTACTTCTATCTCAGGAATTCATCAAAATAGTCCCACGACTGATCGCACCTTTGGATAGATCTAGTCTAGAGGAACATTTTGAGTGGTCACACGGCCGAATCTGACCAGAAATTTCCGAGTGTGGAGCGTGCAAACTTTTAATATTTACCCGGTTTATTTGACGTGTGTGAATTTTTTTCTCAGGAATTCATCAAAATAGTCCCACGGCTGATGCCACCGTTGGATAGAGCTTGTCTAGAGGAACATTTTGAGTTGTCACACGACCGAATCGGACCAGAAATTTCCGAGTGTGGAGCGTGCAAACTTTTAATATTTACCCGGTTTATTTGACGTGTGTGAATTTTTTTCTCAGGAATTCATCAAAATAGTCCCACAACTGATCCCACCGTTGGATAGAGCTTGTCTAGAGGAACATTTTGAGTGGTCACACGGCCGAATCTGACCAGAAATTTCCGAACGCGGAGCTAGCAAACTTTTAATATTTACCCGGTTTATTTGACGTGTGTCTACTTCTATCTCAGGAATTCATCAAAATAGTCCCACGACTGATCGCACCTTTGGATAGATCTAGTCTAGAGGAACATTTTGAGTGGTCACACGGCCGAATCTGACCAGAAATTTCCGAGTGTGGAGCGTGCAAACTTTTGATAATTACCCGGTTTATTTGACGTGTGTGAATTTTTTTCTCAGGAATTCATCAAAATAGTCCCACGGCTGATCCCACCGTTAGATAGAGCTTGTCTAGAGGAACATTTTGAGAGGCTACTCGGCCGAATCTGACCAGAAATTTCCGAGTGTGGAGCGTGCAAACTTTTAATATTTACCCGGTTTATTTGACGTGTGTGAATTTTTTTCTCGGGAATTTATCAAAATAGTGTTGGAATATCCAGTCCAAAACAACGAATAAAGCGCATTCCTATTCATAGATATATGACGCAATGTTATCAATGCCTCAAAGAACGACCGGCCTAAATATGATTATTGCTTAGGTTAGTGTTTCTCTTCCTTCTCTGGCTTAGCGATAAGAGTAGTTAAAAAATATATAGTTAGTCTATCGCCTGTCGGGTATATATAACGATCGTTGGTAATAAGAAATAAAAGGTTTAATTAATTACGCCTACAATTTGATTTTTACTGTCACACCATTAGACGGTCTGGTTAAAAAGGATTATTCAATAAATAGTCCCACGACTGATACCACCGTTGGATAGAGCTTGTCTAGAGGAACATTTTGAGTGGTCACACGGCCGAATCTGACCAGAAATTTCCGAGTGTGGAGCGTGCAAACTTTTAATATTTACCCGGTTTATTTGACGTTTGTGGATTTTTTTCTAAGGAATTCATCAAAATAGTCCCACGACTGATCCCACCGTTGGATAGAGCTTGTCTAGAGGAACATTTTGAGTGGTCACACGGCCGAATCTGACCAGAAATTTCCGAGTGTGGAGCGTGCAAACTTTTAATATTTACCCGGTTTATTTGACGTTTGTGGATTTTTTTCTCAGGAATTCATCAAAATAGTCCCACGGCTGATGCCACCGTTGGATAGAGCATGTCTAGAGGAACATTTTGAGTGGTCACACGGCCGAATCGGACCAGAAATTTCCGAGCGCGGGGTGTGCAAACTTTTAATATTTACCCGGTTTATTTGACGTGTGTGAATTTTTTTCTCGAGAATTCATCAAAATTGTCCCACGACTGATCCCAACGTTTGATTGAGCTTATCTAGAGGAACATTTTAAGTGGTCACACGGCCGAATCTGACCAGAAATTTCCGAGTGTGGAGCGTGCAAACTTTTGATAATTACCCGGTTTATTTGACGTTTGTTGATTTTTTTTCAGGAATTCATCAAAATAGTCCCACGACTGATCGCACCGTTGGATAGATCTAGTCTAGAGGAACATTTTGAGTGGTCACACGGCCGAATCTGACCAGAAATTTCCGAGTGTGGAGCGTGCAAACTTTTAATATTTACCCGGTTTATTTGACGTGTGTCTACTTCTGTCTCAGGAATTCATCAAAATAGTCCACGACTGATCACACCGTTGGATAGATCTAATCTAGAGGAACATTTTGAGTGGTCACACGGCCGAATCTGACCAGAAATTTCCGAGTGTGGAGCGTGCAAACTTTTAATATTTACCCGGTTTATTTGATGTTTGTTGTTTTTTTTTTCAGGAATTCATCAAAATAGTCCCACAACTGATCCCACCGTTGGATAGAGCTTGTCTAGAGGAACATTTTGAGTGGTCACACGGCCGAATCAGACCAGAAATTTCTGAGCGCGGAGCCTGCAAACTATTGATAATTACCCGGTTTATTTGACGTTTGTGAATTTTTTTCTCGGGAATTCATCAAAATTGTCCCACGACTGATACCACCGTTAGATAGAGCTTGTCTAGAGGAACATTTTGAGTGATCACACGGCCGAATCGGACCAGAAATTTTCGAGTGTGGAGCGTGCAAACTTTTAATATTTACCCGGTTTATTTGACGTGTGTGAATTTTTTTCTCGGGAATTCATCAAAATTGTCCCACGACTGATACCACCGTTGGATAGAGCTAGTCTAGAGGAACATTTTGAATGGTCACACGGCCGAATCGGACCAGAAATTTCCGAGCGCGGATTGTGCAAACTTTTAATATTTACCCGGTTTATTTGACGTGTGTCTACTTCTATCTCAGGAATTCATCAAAATAGTCCCACGACTGATGCAACCGTTGGATAGAGCTTGTCTAGAGGAACATTTTGAGTGGTCACACGGCCGAATCTGACCAGAAATTTCCGAGTGCGGAGCGTGCAAACTTTTAATATTTACCCGGTTTATTTGACGTGTGTGAATTTTTTTCTCAGGAATTCATCAAAATAGTCCCACGGCTGATGCCACCGTTGGATAGAGCTTATCTAGAGGAACATTTTGAGTGGTCACACGGCCGAATCTGACCAGAAATTTCCGAGTGTGGAGCGTGCAAACTTTTAATATTTACCCGGTTTATTTGACGTGTGTGAATTTTTTTCTCGGGAATTCATCAAAATTGTCCCACGACTGATACCACCGTTGGATAGAGCTTGTCTAGAGGGACATTTTGAGTGGTCACACGGCCGAATCTGACCAGAAATTTCCAAGTGTGGAGCGTGCAAACTTTTAATATTTACCCGGTTTATTTGACGTGTGTGAATTTTTTTCTCGGGAATTCATCAAAATTGTCCCACGACTGATACCACCGTTGGATAGAGCTTGTCTAGAGGGACATTTTGAGTGGTCACACGGCCGAATCTGACCAGAAATTTCCGAGCGCGGAGCTAGCAAACTTTTAATATTTACCCGGTTTATTTGACGTGTGTGAATTTTTTTCTCGGGAATTCATCAAAATTGTCCCACGACTGATACCACCGTTGGATAGAGCTTGTCTAGAAGGACATTTTGAGTGGTCACACGGCCGAATCTGACCAGAAATTTCCGAGTGTGGAGCGTGCAAACTATTGATAATTACCCGGTTTATTTGACGTTTGTGAATTTTTTTCTCGGGAATTCATCAAAATTGTCCCACGACTGATACCACCGTTAGATAGAGCTTGTCTAGAGGAACATTTTGAGTGGTCACACGGCCGAATCGGACCAGAAATTTTCGAGTGTGGAGCGTGCAAACTTTTAATATTTACCCGGTTTATTTGACGTGTGTGAATTTTTTTCTCGGGAATTTATCAAAATAGTGTTGGAATATCCAGTCCAAAACAACGAATAAAGCGCATTCCTATTCATAGATATATGACGCAATGTTATCAATGCCTCAAAGAACGACCGGCCTAAATATGATTATTGCTTAGGTTAGTGTTTCTCTTCCTTCTCTGGCTTAGCGATAAGAGTAGTTAAAAAATATATAGTTAGTCTATCGCCTGTCGGGTATATATAACGATCGTTGGTAATAAGAAATAAAAGGTTTAATTAATTACGCCTACAATTTGATTTTTACTGTCACACCATTAGACGGTCTGGTTAAAAAGGATTATTCAATAAATAGTCCCACGACTGATACCACCGTTGGATAGAGCTTGTCTAGAGGAACATTTTGAGTGGTCACACGGCCGAATCTGACCAGAAATTTCCGAGTGTGGAGCGTGCAAACTTTTAATATTTACCCGGTTTATTTGACGTTTGTGGATTTTTTTCTAAGGAATTCATCAAAATAGTCCCACGACTGATACCACCGTTGGATAGAGCTTGTCTAAAGGAACATTTTGAGTGGTCACACGGCCGAATCTGACCAGAAATTTCCGAGTGTGGAGCGTGCAAACTTTTAATATTTACCCGGTTTATTTGACGTTTGTGGATTTTTTTCTCAGGAATTCATCAAAATAGTCCCACGACTGATCCCACCGTTGGATGGAGCTTGTTTTGAGGAACATTTTGAGTGGTCACACGGCCGAATCTGACCAGAAATTTCCGAGTGTGGAGCGTGCAAACTTTTAATATTTACCCGGTTTATTTGACGTTTGTGGATTTTTTTCTAAGGAATTCATCAAAATAGTCCCACGACTGATCCCACCGTTGGATAGAGCTTGTCTAGAGGAACATTTTGAGTGGTCACACGGCCGAATCTGACCAGAAATTTCCGAGCGCGGAGCTAGCAAACTTTTAATATTTACCCGGTTTATTTGACGTGTGTGAATTTTTTTCTCGGGAATTCATCAAAATTGTCCCACGACTGATACCACCGTTGGATAGAGCTTGTCTAGAGGGACATTTTGAGTGGTCACACGGGCGAATCTGACCAGAAATTTCCGAGCACGGAGCTAGCAAACTTTTAATATTTACCCGGTTTATTTGACGTGTGTGAATTTTTTTCTCGGGAATTCATCAAAATTGTCCCACGACTGATACCACCGTTGGATAGAGCTTGTCTAGAGGGACATTTTGAGTGGTCACACGGGCGAATCTGACCAGAAATTTCCCAGTGTGGAGCGTGCAAACTTTTAATATTTACCCGGTTTATTTGACGTTTGTGGATTTTTTTCTCAGGAATTCATCAAAATAGTCCCACGACTGATCCCACCGTTGGATGGAGCTTGTTTTGAGGAACATTTTGAGTGGTCACACGGCCGAATCTGACCAGAAATTTCCGAGCGCGGAGCTAGCAAACTTTTAATATTTACCCGGTTTATTTGACGTGTGTGAATTTTTTTCTCGGGAATTCATCAAAATTGTCCCACGACTGATACCACCGTTGGATAGAGCTTGTCTAGAGGGACATTTTGAGTGGTCACACGGCCGAATCTGACCAGAAATTTCCGAGTGTAGAGCGTGCAAACTTTTAATATTTACCCGGTTTATTTGACGTTTGTTGATTTTTTTTCAGGAATTCATCAAAATAGTCCCACAACTGATACCACCGTTAGATAGAGCTTGTCTAGAGGAACATTTTGAGTGGTCACACGGCCGAATCTGACCAGAAATTTCCGAGCGCGGAGCTAGCAAACTTTTAATATTTACCCGGTTTATTTGACGTTTGTGGATTTTTTTCTCAGGAATTCATCAAAATAGTCCCACGACTGATCCCACCGTTGGATGGAGCTTGTTTTGAGGAACATTTTGAGTGGTCACACGGCCGAATCTGACCAGAAATTTCCGAGTGCGGAGCGTGCAAACTTTTAATATTTACCAGGTTTATTTGACGTGTGTGAATTTTTTTCTCAGGAATTCATCAAAATAGTCCCACGGCTGATGCCACCGTTGGATAGAGCTTGTCTAGAGGAACATTTTGAGTGGTCACACGGCCGAATCTGACCAGAAATTTCCGAGCGCGGAGCTAGCAAACTTTTAATATTTACCCGGTTTATTTGACGTGTGTGAATTTTTTTCTCAGGAATTCATCAAAATAGTCCCACGGCTGATGACACCGTTGGATAGAGCTTATCTAGAGGAACATTTTGAGTGGTCACACGGCCGAATCGGACCAGAAATTTCCGAGTGCGGAGCGTGCAAACTTTTAATATTTACCCGGTTTATTTGACGTGTGTGAATTTTTTTCTCAGGAATTCATTAAAATAGTCCCACGACTGATCCGACCGTTGGATAGAGCTTATCTAGAGGAACATTTTGAGTGGTCACACGGCCGAATCTGACTAGGAATTTCCGAGTGTGGAACGTGCAAACTTTTGATAATTACCCGGTTTATTTGACGAGTGTGAATTTTTTTCTCAGGAATTCATCAAAATAGTCCCACGGCTGATGCCACCGTTGGATAGAGCTTGTCTAGAGGATTATTTTGAGTGGTCACACAGCCGAATCTGACCAGAAATTTCCGAGCGCGAAGCTAGCAAACTTTTAATATTTACCCGGTTTATTTGACGTGTGTGAATTTTTTTCTCAGGAATTCATCAAAATAGATCCACAACTGATCCGACCGTTGGATAGAGCTTGTCTAGAGGAACATTTTGAGTGGTCACACGGCCGAATCAGACCAGAAATTTCTGAGCGCGGAGCGTGCAAACTATTGATAATTACCCGGTTTATATGACGTTTGTGAATTTTTTTCTCAGAAATTCATCAAAATAGTCCCACAACTGATCCCACCGTTGGATAGAGCTTGTCTAGAGGAACATTTTGAGTGGTCACACGGCCGAATCTGACCAGAAATTTCCGAACGCGGAGCTAGCAAACTTTTAATATTTACCCGGTTTATTTGACGTGTGTGAATTTTTTTCTCAGGAATTCATCAAAATAGTCCCACGGCTGATGCCACCGTTGGATAGAGCTTGTCTAGAGGAACATTTTGAGTTGTCACACGACCGAATCGGACCAGAAATTTCCGAGCGCCGAGCGTGCAAACTTTTAATATTTACCCGGTTTATTTGACGTGTGTGAATTTTTTTCTCAGGAATTCATCAAAATAGTCCCACGGCTGATGCCACCGTTGGATAGAGCTTGTCTAGAGGAACATTTTGAGTGGTCACACGGCCGAATCTGACCAGAAATTTCCGAGTGTGGAGCGTGCAAACTTTTGATAATTACCCGGTTTATTTGACGTGTGTGAATTTTTTTCTCAGGAATTCATCAAAATAGTCCCACGGCTGATGCCACCGTTGGATAGAGCTTATCTAGAGGAACATTTTGAGTGGTCACACGGCCGAATCGGACCAGAAATTTCCGAGCGCCGAGCGTGCAAACTTTTAATATTTACCCGGTTTATTTGACGTGTGTGAATTTTTTTCTCAGGAATTCATTAAAATAGTCCCACGGCTGATCCCACCGTTGGATAGAGCTTGTCTAGAGGAACATTTTGAGAGGCTACTCGGCCGAATCTGACCAGAAATTTCCGAGTGCGGAGCGTGCAAACTTTTAATATTTACCCGGTTTATTTGACGTGTGTGAATTTTTTTCTCAGGAATTCGTCAAAATAGTCCCACGACTGATCCGACCGTTGGATAGAGCTTATCTAGAGGAACATTTTGAGTGGTCACACGGCCGAATCTGACTAGGAATTTCCGAGTGTGGAACGTGCAAACTTTTGATAATTACCCGGTTTATTTGACGAGTGTGAATTTTTTTCTCAGGAATTCATCAAAATAGTCCCACGGCTGATGCCACCGTTGGATAGAGCTTGTCTAGAGGATTATTTTGAGTGGTCACACAGCCGAATCTGACCAGAAATTTCCGAGCGCGAAGCTAGCAAACTTTTAATATTTACCCGGTTTATTTGACGTGTGTGAATTTTTTTCTCAGGAATTCATCAAAATAGTCCCACGGCTGATACCACCGTTGGATAGAGCTTGTCTAGAGGAACATTTTGAGTGGTCACACAGCCGAATCTGACCAGAAATTTCCGAGCGCGAAGCTAGCAAACTTTTAATATTTACCCGGTTTATTTGACGTGTGTGAATTTTTTTCTCAGGAATTCATCAAAATAGTCCCACGGCTGATGACACCGTTGGATAGAGCTTATCTAGAGGAACATTTTGAGTGGTCACACGGCCGAATCGGACCAGAAATTTCCGAGCGCCGAGCGTGCAAACTTTTAATATTTACCCGGTTTATTTGACGTTTGTGGATTTTTTTCTCAGGAATTCATCAAAATAGTCCCACGGCTGATGCCACCGTTGGATAGAGCTTGTCTAGAGGAACATTTTGAGTTGTCACACGACCGAATCGGACCAGAAATTTCCGAGCGCCGAGCGTGCAAACTTTTAATATTTACCCGGTTTATTTGACGTGTGTGAATTTTTTTCTCAGGAATTCATCAAAATAGTCCCACGGCTGATGCCACCGTTGGATAGAGCTTGTCTAGAGGAACATTTTGAGTGGTCACACGGCCGAATCTGACCAGAAATTTCCGAGTGTGGAGCGTGCAAACTTTTGATAATTACCCGGTTTATTTGACGTGTGTGAATTTTTTTCTCAGGAATTCATCAAAATAGTCCCACGGCTGATGCCACCGTTGGATAGAGCTTATCTAGAGGAACATTTTGAGTGGTCACACGGCCGAATCTGACTAGGAATTTCCGAGTGTGGAACGTGCAAACTTTTGATAATTACCCGGTTTATTTGACGAGTGTGAATTTTTTTCTCAGGAATTCATCAAAATAGTCCCACGGCTGATGCCACCGTTGGATAGAGCTTGTCTAGAGGATTATTTTGAGTGGTCACACAGCCGAATCTGACCAGAAATTTCCGAGCGCGAAGCTAGCAAACTTTTAATATTTACCCGGTTTATTTGACGTGTGTGAATTTTTTTCTCAGGAATTCATCAAAATAGTCCCACGGCTGATACCACCGTTGGATAGAGCTTGTCTAGAGGAACATTTTGAGTGGTCACACAGCCGAATCTGACCAGAAATTTCCGAGCGCGAAGCTAGCAAACTTTTAATATTTACCCGGTTTATTTGACGTGTGTGAATTTTTTTCTCAGGAATTCATCAAAATAGTCCCACGGCTGATGACACCGTTGGATAGAGCTTATCTAGAGGAACATTTTGAGTGGTCACACGGCCGAATCGGACCAGAAATTTCCGAGCGCCGAGCGTGCAAACTTTTAATATTTACCCGGTTTATTTGACGTGTGTGAATTTTTTTCTCAGGAATTCATTAAAATAGTCCCACGGCTGATCCCACCGTTGGATAGAGCTTGTCTAGAGGAACATTTTGAGAGGCTACTCGGCCGAATCTGACCAGAAATTTCCGAGTGCGGAGCGTGCAAACTTTTAATATTTACCCGGTTTATTTGATGTGTGTGAATTTTTTTCTCAGGAATTCATTAAAATAGTCCCACGACTGATCCGACCGTTGGATAGAGCTTATCTAGAGGAACATTTTGAGTGGTCACACGGCCGAATCTGACTAGGAATTTCCGAGTGTGGAACGTGCAAACTTTTGATAATTACCCGGTTTATTTGACGAGTGTGAATTTTTTTCTCAGGAATTCATCAAAATAGTCCCACGGCTGATGCCACCGTTGGATAGAGCTTGTCTAGAGGATTATTTTGAGTGGTCACACAGCCGAATCTGACCAGAAATTTCCGAGCGCGAAGCTAGCAAACTTTTAATATTTACCCGGTTTATTTGACGTGTGTGAATTTTTTTCTCAGGAATTCATCAAAATAGATCCACAACTGATCCGACCGTTGGATAGAGCTTGTCTAGAGGAACATTTTGAGTGGTCACACGGCCGAATCAGACCAGAAATTTCCGAGCGCGGAGCGTGCAAACTATTGATAATTACCCGGTTTATATGACGTTTGTGAATTTTTTTCTCAGAAATTCATCAAAATAGTCCCACAACTGATCCCACCGTTGGATAGAGCTTGTCTAGAGGAACATTTTGAGTGGTCACACGGCCGAATCTGACCAGAAATTTCCGAACGCGGAGCTAGCAAACTTTTAATATTTACCCGGTTTATTTGACGTGTGTCTACTTCTATCTCAGGAATTCATCAAAATAGTCCCACGACTGATCGCACCTTTGGATAGATCTAGTCTAGAGGAACATTTTGAGTGGTCACACGGCCGAATCTGACCAGAAATTTCCGAGTGTGGAGCGTGCAAACTTTTAATATTTACCCGGTTTATTTGACGTGTGTGAATTTTTTTCTCAGGAATTCATCAAAATAGTCCCACGGCTGATGCCACCGTTGGATAGAGCTTGTCTAGAGGAACATTTTGAGTTGTCACACGACCGAATCGGACCAGAAATTTCCGAGCGCCGAGCGTGCAAACTTTTAATATTTACCCGGTTTATTTGACGTGTGTGAATTTTTTTCTCAGGAATTCATCAAAATAGTCCCACGGCTGATGACACCGTTGGATAGAGCTTATCTAGAGGAACATTTTGAGTGGTCACACGGCCGAATCGGACCAGAAATTTCCGAGCGCCGAGCGTGCAAACTTTTAATATTTACCCGGTTTATTTGACGTGTGTGAATTTTTTTCTCAGGAATTCATTAAAATAGTCCCACGGCTGATCCCACCGTTGGATAGAGCTTGTCTAGAGGAACATTTTGAGAGGCTACTCGGCCGAATCTGACCAGAAATTTCCGAGTGCGGAGCGTGCAAACTTTTAATATTTACCCGGTTTATTTGACGTGTGTGAATTTTTTTCTCAGGAATTCATCAAAATAGATCCACAACTGATCCGACCGTTGGATAGAGCTTGTCTAGAGGAACATTTTGAGTGGTCACACGGCCGAATCTGACCAGAAATTTCCGAGCGCGGAGCTAGCAAACTTTTAATATTTACCCGGTTTATTTGACGTGTGTCTACTTCTATCTCAGGAATTCATCAAAATAGTCCCACGACTGAAGCAACCGTTGGATAGAGCTTGTCTAGAGGAACATTTTGAGTGGTCACACGGCCGAATCTGACCAGAAATTTCCGAGCGCGGAGCGTGCAAACTTTTAATATTTACCAGGTTTATTTGACGTGTATCTACTTCTATCTCAGGAATTCATCAAAATAGTCCCACGACTGATGCAACCGTTGGATAGAGCTTGTCTAGAGGAACATTTTGAGTGGTCACACGGCCGAATCAGACCAGAAATTTCCGAGCGCGGAGCGGGCAAACTATTGACAATTACCCGGTTTATTTGACGTTTGTGATTTTTTTTCTCAGGAATTCATCAAAATAGTCCCACAACTGATACCACCGTTGGATAGAGCTTGTCTAGAGGAACATTTTGAGTGGTCACACGGCCGAATCTGACCAGAAATTTCCGAGTGTGGAGCGTGCAAACTTTTAATATTTACCCGGTTTATTTGACGTTTGTTGATTTTTTTTTCAGGAATTCATCAAAATAGTCCCACAACTGATCCCACCGTTGGATAGAGCTTGTCTAGAGGAACATTTTGAGTGGTCACACGGCCGAATCGGACCAGAAATTTTCGAGTGTGGAGCGTGCAAACTTTTAATATTTACCCGGTTTATTTGACGTGTGTGAATTTTTTTCTCAGGAATTCATCAAAATAGTCCCACGGCTGATGACACCGTTGGATAGAGCTTATCTAGAGGAACATTTTGAGTGGTCACACGGCCGAATCGGACCAGAAATTTCCGAGCGCCGAGCGTGCAAACTTTTAATATTTACCCGGTTTATTTGACGTTTGTGGATTTTTTTCTCAGGAATTCATCAAAATAGTCCCACGGCTGATGCCACCGTTGGATAGAGCTTGTCTAGAGGAACATTTTGAGTTGTCACACGACCGAATCGGACCAGAAATTTCCGAGCGCCGAGCGTGCAAACTTTTAATATTTACCCGGTTTATTTGACGTGTGTGAATTTTTTTCTCAGGAATTCATCAAAATAGTCCCACGGCTGATGCCACCGTTGGATAGAGCTTGTCTAGAGGAACATTTTGAGTGGTCACACGGCCGAATCTGACCAGAAATTTCCGAGTGTGGAGCGTGCAAACTTTTGATAATTACCCGGTTTATTTGACGTGTGTGAATTTTTTTCTCAGGAATTCATCAAAATAGTCCCACGGCTGATGCCACCGTTGGATAGAGCTTATCTAGAGGAACATTTTGAGTGGTCACACGGCCGAATCGGACCAGAAATTTCCGAGCGCCGAGCGTGCAAACTTTTAATATTTACCCGGTTTATTTGACGTGTGTGAATTTTTTTCTCAGGAATTCATTAAAATAGTCCCACGGCTGATCCCACCGTTGGATAGAGCTTGTCTAGAGGAACATTTTGAGAGGCTACTCGGCCGAATCTGACCAGAAATTTCCGAGTGCGGAGCGTGCAAACTTTTAATATTTACCCGGTTTATTTGACGTGTGTGAATTTTTTTCTCAGGAATTCATTAAAATAGTCCCACGACTGATCCGACCGTTGGATAGAGCTTATCTAGAGGAACATTTTGAGTGGTCACACGGCCGAATCTGACTAGGAATTTCCGAGTGTGGAACGTGCAAACTTTTGATAATTACCCGGTTTATTTGACGAGTGTGAATTTTTTTCTCAGGAATTCATCAAAATAGTCCCACGGCTGATGCCACCGTTGGATAGAGCTTGTCTAGAGGAACATTTTGAGTTGTCACACGGCCGAATCGGACCAGAAATTTCCGAGCGCCGAGCGTGCAAACTTTTAATATTTACCCGGTTTATTTGACGTGTGTGAATTTTTTTCTCAGGAATTCATCAAAATAGTCCCACGGCTGATGCCACCGTTGGATAGAGCTTGTCTAGAGGAACATTTTGAGTGGTCACACGGCCGAATCTGACCAGAAATTTCCGAGTGTGGAGCGTGCAAACTTTTGATAATTACCCGGTTTATTTGACGTGTGTGAATTTTTTTCTCAGGAATTCATCAAAATAGTCCCACGGCTGATGCCACCGTTGGATAGAGCTTATCTAGAGGAACATTTTGAGTGGTCACACGGCCGAATCGGACCAGAAATTTCCGAGCGCCGAGCGTGCAAACTTTTAATATTTACCCGGTTTATTTGACGTGTGTGAATTTTTTTCTCAGGAATTCATCAAAATAGTCCCACGGCTGATACCACCGTTGGATAGAGCTTGTCTAGAGGAACATTTTGAGAGGCTACTCGGCCGAATCTGACCAGAAATTTCCGAGTGCGGAGCGTGCAAACTTTTAATATTTACCCGGTTTATTTGACGTGTGTGAATTTTTTTCTCAGGAATTCGTCAAAATAGTCCCACGACTGATCCGACCGTTGGATAGAGCTTATCTAGAGGAACATTTTGAGTGGTCACACGGCCGAATCTGACTAGGAATTTCCGAGTGTGGAACGTGCAAACTTTTGATAATTACCCGGTTTATTTGACGAGTGTGAATTTTTTTCTCAGGAATTCATCAAAATAGTCCCACGGCTGATGCCACCGTTGGATAGAGCTTGTCTAGAGGATTATTTTGAGTGGTCACACAGCCGAATCTGACCAGAAATTTCCGAGCGCGAAGCTAGCAAACTTTTAATATTTACCCGGTTTATTTGACGTGTGTGAATTTTTTTCTCAGGAATTCATCAAAATAGTCCCACGGCTGATACCACCGTTGGATAGAGCTTGTCTAGAGGAACATTTTGAGTGGTCACACGGCCGAATCTGACCAGAAATTTCCGAGCGCGAAGCTAGCAAACTTTTAATATTTACCCGGTTTATTTGACGTGTGTGAATTTTTTTCTCAGGAATTCATCAAAATAGTCCCACGGCTGATCCCACCGTTGGATAGAGCTTGTCTAGAGGAACATTTTGAGAGGCTACTCGGCCGAATCGGACCAGAAATTTCCGAGCGCCGAGCGTGCAAACTTTTAATATTTACCCGGTTTATTTGACGTGTGTGAATTTTTTTCTCAGGAATTCATCAAAATAGTCCCACGGCTGATGACACCGTTGGATAGAGCTTATCTAGAGGAACATTTTGAGTGGTCACACGGCCGAATCGGACCAGAAATTTCCGAGCGCCGAGCGTGCAAACTTTTAATATTTACCCGGTTTATTTGACGTTTGTGGATTTTTTTCTCAGGAATTCATCAAAATAGTCCCACGGCTGATGCCACCGTTGGATAGAGCTTGTCTAGAGGAACATTTTGAGTTGTCACACGACCGAATCGGACCAGAAATTTCCGAGCGCCGAGCGTGCAAACTTTTAATATTTACCCGGTTTATTTGACGTGTGTGAATTTTTTTCTCAGGAATTCATCAAAATAGTCCCACGGCTGATGCCACCGTTGGATAGAGCTTGTCTAGAGGAACATTTTGAGTGGTCACACGGCCGAATCTGACCAGAAATTTCCGAGTGTGGAGCGTGCAAACTTTTGATAATTACCCGGTTTATTTGACGTGTGTGAATTTTTTTCTCAGGAATTCATCAAAATAGTCCCACGGCTGATGCCACCGTTGGATAGAGCTTATCTAGAGGAACATTTTGAGTGGTCACACGGCCGAATCGGACCAGAAATTTCCGAGCGCCGAGCGTGCAAACTTTTAATATTTACCCGGTTTATTTGACGTGTGTGAATTTTTTTCTCAGGAATTCATTAAAATAGTCCCACGGCTGATCCCACCGTTGGATAGAGCTTGTCTAGAGGAACATTTTGAGAGGCTACTCGGCCGAATCTGACCAGAAATTTCCGAGTGCGGAGCGTGCAAACTTTTAATATTTACCCGGTTTATTTGACGTGTGTGAATTTTTTTCTCAGGAATTCATTAAAATAGTCCCACGACTGATCCGACCGTTGGATAGAGCTTATCTAGAGGAACATTTTGAGTGGTCACACGGCCGAATCTGACTAGGAATTTCCGAGTGTGGAACGTGCAAACTTTTGATAATTACCCGGTTTATTTGACGAGTGTGAATTTTTTTCTCAGGAATTCATCAAAATAGTCCCACGGCTGATGCCACCGTTGGATAGAGCTTGTCTAGAGGAACATTTTGAGTTGTCACACGGCCGAATCGGACCAGAAATTTCCGAGCGCCGAGCGTGCAAACTTTTAATATTTACCCGGTTTATTTGACGTGTGTGAATTTTTTTCTCAGGAATTCATCAAAATAGTCCCACGGCTGATGCCACCGTTGGATAGAGCTTGTCTAGAGGAACATTTTGAGTGGTCACACGGCCGAATCTGACCAGAAATTTCCGAGTGTGGAGCGTGCAAACTTTTGATAATTACCCGGTTTATTTGACGTGTGTGAATTTTTTTCTCAGGAATTCATCAAAATAGTCCCACGGCTGATGCCACCGTTGGATAGAGCTTATCTAGAGGAACATTTTGAGTGGTCACACGGCCGAATCGGACCAGAAATTTCCGAGCGCCGAGCGTGCAAACTTTTAATATTTACCCGGTTTATTTGACGTGTGTGAATTTTTTTCTCAGGAATTCATCAAAATAGTCCCACGGCTGATGCCACCGTTGGATAGAGCTTGTCTAGAGGAACATTTTGAGAGGCTACTCGGCCGAATCTGACCAGAAATTTCCGAGTGCGGAGCGTGCAAACTTTTAATATTTACCCGGTTTATTTGACGTGTGTGAATTTTTTTCTCAGGAATTCGTCAAAATAGTCCCACGACTGATCCGACCGTTGGATAGAGCTTATCTAGAGGAACATTTTGAGTGGTCACACGGCCGAATCTGACTAGGAATTTCCGAGTGTGGAACGTGCAAACTTTTGATAATTACCCGGTTTATTTGACGAGTGTGAATTTTTTTCTCAGGAATTCATCAAAATAGTCCCACGGCTGATGCCACCGTTGGATAGAGCTTGTCTAGAGGATTATTTTGAGTGGTCACACAGCCGAATCTGACCAGAAATTTCCGAGCGCGAAGCTAGCAAACTTTTAATATTTACCCGGTTTATTTGACGTGTGTGAATTTTTTTCTCAGGAATTCATCAAAATAGTCCCACGGCTGATACCACCGTTGGATAGAGCTTGTCTAGAGGAACATTTTGAGTGGTCACACGGCCGAATCTGACCAGAAATTTCCGAGCGCGAAGCTAGCAAACTTTTAATATTTACCCGGTTTATTTGACGTGTGTGAATTTTTTTCTCAGGAATTCATCAAAATAGTCCCACGGCTGATGCCACCGTTGGATAGAGCTTATCTAGAGGAACATTTTGAGTGGTCACACGGCCGAATCTGACCAGAAATTTCCGAGCGCCGAGCGTGCAAACTTTTAATATTTACCCGGTTTATTTGACGTGTGTGAATTTTTTTCTCAGGAATTCATCAAAATAGTCCCACGGCTGATGCCACCGTTGGATAGAGCTTGTCTAGAGGAACATTTTGAGTGGTCACACGGCCGAATCTGACCAGAAATTTCCGAGTGTGGAGCGTGCAAACTTTTGATAATTACCCGGTTTATTTGACGTGTGTGAATTTTTTTCTCAGGAATTCATCAAAATAGTCCCACGGCTGATGCCACCGTTGGATAGAGCTTATCTAGAGGAACATTTTGAGTGGTCACACGGCCGAATCGGACCAGAAATTTCCGAGCGCCGAGCGTGCAAACTTTTAATATTTACCCGGTTTATTTGACGTGTGTGAATTTTTTTCTCAGGAATTCATTAAAATAGTCCCACGGCTGATCCCACCGTTGGATAGAGCTTGTCTA
This sequence comes from Euwallacea similis, assembly GCF_039881205.1. NCBI lineage: Eukaryota > Metazoa > Arthropoda > Insecta > Coleoptera > Curculionidae > Euwallacea > Euwallacea similis. Next base: position 190,805 of record NW_027098669.1, read on the forward strand.
GAGGAACATTTTGAGAGGCTACTCGGCCGAATCTGACCAGAAATTTCCGAGCGCGAAGCTAGCAAACTTTTAATATTTACCCGGTTTATTTGACGTGTGTGAATTTTTTTCTCAGGAATTCATCAAAATAGTCCCACGGCTGATACCACCGTTGGATAGAGCTTGTCTAGAGGAACATTTTGAGTGGTCACACAGCCGAATCTGACCAGAAATTTCCGAGCGCGAAGCTAGCAAACTTTTAATATTTACCCGGTTTATTTGACGTGTGTGAATTTTTTTCTCAGGAATTCATCAAAATAGTCCCACGGCTGATGACACCGTTGGATAGAGCTTATCTAGAGGAACATTTTGAGTGGTCACACGGCCGAATCGGACCAGAAATTTCCGAGCGCCGAGCGTGCAAACTTTTAATATTTACCCGGTTTATTTGACGTTTGTGGATTTTTTTCTCAGGAATTCATCAAAATAGTCCCACGGCTGATGCCACCGTTGGATAGAGCTTGTCTAGAGGAACATTTTGAGTTGTCACACGACCGAATCGGACCAGAAATTTCCGAGCGCCGAGCGTGCAAACTTTTAATATTTACCCGGTTTATTTGACGTGTGTGAATTTTTTTCTCAGGAATTCATCAAAATAGTCCCACGGCTGATGCCACCGTTGGATAGAGCTTGTCTAGAGGAACATTTTGAGTGGTCACACGGCCGAATCTGACCAGAAATTTCCGAGTGTGGAGCGTGCAAACTTTTGATAATTACCCGGTTTATTTGACGTGTGTGAATTTTTTTCTCAGGAATTCATCAAAATAGTCCCACGGCTGATGCCACCGTTGGATAGAGCTTATCTAGAGGAACATTTTGAGTGGTCACACGGCCGAATCTGACTAGGAATTTCCGAGTGTGGAACGTGCAAACTTTTGATAATTACCCGGTTTATTTGACGAGTGTGAATTTTTTTCTCAGGAATTCATCAAAATAGTCCCACGGCTGATGCCACCGTTGGATAGAGCTTGTCTAGAGGATTATTTTGAGTGGTCACACAGCCGAATCTGACCAGAAATTTCCGAGCGCGAAGCTAGCAAACTTTTAATATTTACCCGGTTTATTTGACGTGTGTGAATTTTTTTCTCAGGAATTCATCAAAATAGTCCCACGGCTGATACCACCGTTGGATAGAGCTTGTCTAGAGGAACATTTTGAGTGGTCACACAGCCGAATCTGACCAGAAATTTCCGAGCGCGAAGCTAGCAAACTTTTAATATTTACCCGGTTTATTTGACGTGTGTGAATTTTTTTCTCAGGAATTCATCAAAATAGTCCCACGGCTGATGACACCGTTGGATAGAGCTTATCTAGAGGAACATTTTGAGTGGTCACACGGCCGAATCGGACCAGAAATTTCCGAGCGCCGAGCGTGCAAACTTTTAATATTTACCCGGTTTATTTGACGTGTGTGAATTTTTTTCTCAGGAATTCATTAAAATAGTCCCACGGCTGATCCCACCGTTGGATAGAGCTTGTCTAGAGGAACATTTTGAGAGGCTACTCGGCCGAATCTGACCAGAAATTTCCGAGTGCGGAGCGTGCAAACTTTTAATATTTACCCGGTTTATTTGACGTGTGTGAATTTTTTTCTCAGGAATTCATTAAAATAGTCCCACGACTGATCCGACCGTTGGATAGAGCTTATCTAGAGGAACATTTTGAGTGGTCACACGGCCGAATCTGAATAGGAATTTCCGAGTGTGGAACGTGCAAACTTTTGATAATTACCCGGTTTATTTGACGAGTGTGAATTTTTTTCTCAGGAATTCATCAAAATAGTCCCACGGCTGATGCCACCGTTGGATAGAGCTTGTCTAGAGGATTATTTTGAGTGGTCACACAGCCGAATCTGACCAGAAATTTCCGAGCGCGAAGCTAGCAAACTTTTAATATTTACCCGGTTTATTTGACGTGTGTGAATTTTTTTCTCAGGAATTCATCAAAATAGATCCACAACTGATCCGACCGTTGGATAGAGCTTGTCTAGAGGAACATTTTGAGTGGTCACACGGCCGAATCAGACCAGAAATTTCTGAGCGCGGAGCGTGCAAACTATTGATAATTACCCGGTTTATATGACGTTTGTGAATTTTTTTCTCAGAAATTCATCAAAATAGTCCCACAACTGATCCCACCGTTGGATAGAGCTTGTCTAGAGGAACATTTTGAGTGGTCACACGGCCGAATCTGACCAGAAATTTCCGAACGCGGAGCTAGCAAACTTTTAATATTTACCCGGTTTATTTGACGTGTGTCTACTTCTATCTCAGGAATTCATCAAAATAGTCCCACGACTGATCGCACCTTTGGATAGATCTAGTCTAGAGGAACATTTTGAGTGGTCACACGGCCGAATCTGACCAGAAATTTCCGAGTGTGGAGCGTGCAAACTTTTAATATTTACCCGGTTTATTTGACGTGTGTGAATTTTTTTCTCAGGAGTTCATCAAAATAGTCCCACGGCTGATGCCACCGTTGGATAGAGCTTGTCTAGAGGAACATTTTGAGTTGTCACACGGCCGAATCGGACCAGAAATTTCCGAGCGCCGAGCGTGCAAACTTTTAATATTTACCCGGTTTATTTGACGTGTGTGAATTTTTTTCTCAGGAATTCATCAAAATAGTCCCACGGCTGATGCCACCGTTGGATAGAGCTTGTCTAGAGGAACATTTTGAGTTGTCACACGACCGAATCGGACCAGAAATTTCCGAGCGCCGAGCGTGCAAACTTTTAATATTTACCCGGTTTATTTGACGTGTGTGAATTTTTTTCTCAGGAATTCATCAAAATAGTCCCACGGCTGATGCCACCGTTGGATAGAGCTTGTCTAGAGGAACATTTTGAGTGGTCACACGGCCGAATCTGACCAGAAATTTCCGAGTGTGGAGCGTGCAAACTTTTGATAATTACCCGGTTTATTTGACGTGTGTGAATTTTTTTCTCAGGAATTCATCAAAATAGTCCCACGGCTGATGCCACCGTTGGATAGAGCTTATCTAGAGGAACATTTTGAGTGGTCACACGGCCGAATCGGACCAGAAATTTCCGAGCGCCGAGCGTGCAAACTTTTAATATTTACCCGGTTTATTTGACGTGTGTGAATTTTTTTCTCAGGAATTCATTAAAATAGTCCCACGGCTGATCCCACCGTTGGATAGAGCTTGTCTAGAGGAACATTTTGAGAGGCTACTCGGCCGAATCTGACCAGAAATTTCCGAGTGCGGAGCGTGCAAACTTTTAATATTTACCCGGTTTATTTGACGTGTGTGAATTTTTTTCTCAGGAATTCATTAAAATAGTCCCACGACTGATCCGACCGTTGGATAGAGCTTATCTAGAGGAACATTTTGAGTGGTCACACGGCCGAATCTGACTAGGAATTTCCGAGTGTGGAACGTGCAAACTTTTGATAATTACCCGGTTTATTTGACGAGTGTGAATTTTTTTCTCAGGAATTCATCAAAATAGTCCCACGGCTGATGCCACCGTTGGATAGAGCTTGTCTAGAGGAACATTTTGAGTTGTCACACGGCCGAATCGGACCAGAAATTTCCGAGCGCCGAGCGTGCAAACTTTTAATATTTACCCGGTTTATTTGACGTGTGTGAATTTTTTTCTCAGGAATTCATCAAAATAGTCCCACGGCTGATGCCACCGTTGGATAGAGCTTGTCTAGAGGAACATTTTGAGTGGTCACACGGCCGAATCTGACCAGAAATTTCCGAGTGTGGAGCGTGCAAACTTTTGATAATTACCCGGTTTATTTGACGTGTGTGAATTTTTTTCTCAGGAATTCATCAAAATAGTCCCACGGCTGATGCCACCGTTGGATAGAGCTTATCTAGAGGAACATTTTGAGTGGTCACACGGCCGAATCGGACCAGAAATTTCCGAGCGCCGAGCGTGCAAACTTTTAATATTTACCCGGTTTATTTGACGTGTGTGAATTTTTTTCTCAGGAATTCATCAAAATAGTCCCACGGCTGATGCCACCGTTGGATAGAGCTTGTCTAGAGGAACATTTTGAGAGGCTACTCGGCCGAATCTGACCAGAAATTTCCGAGTGCGGAGCGTGCAAACTTTTAATATTTACCCGGTTTATTTGACGTGTGTGAATTTTTTTCTCAGGAATTCGTCAAAATAGTCCCACGACTGATCCGACCGTTGGATAGAGCTTATCTAGAGGAACATTTTGAGTGGTCACACGGCCGAATCTGACTAGGAATTTCCGAGTGTGGAACGTGCAAACTTTTGATAATTACCCGGTTTATTTGACGAGTGTGAATTTTTTTCTCAGGAATTCATCAAAATAGTCCCACGGCTGATGCCACCGTTGGATAGAGCTTGTCTAGAGGATTATTTTGAGTGGTCACACGGCCGAATCTGACCAGAAATTTCCGAGCGCGAAGCTAGCAAACTTTTAATATTTACCCGGTTTATTTGACGTGTGTGAATTTTTTTCTCAGGAATTCATCAAAATAGTCCCACGGCTGATGCCACCGTTGGATAGAGCTTATCTAGAGGAACATTTTGAGTGGTCACACGGCCGAATCTGACCAGAAATTTCCGAGCGCCGAGCGTGCAAACTTTTAATATTTACCCGGTTTATTTGACGTGTGTGAATTTTTTTCTCAGGAATTCATCAAAATAGTCCCACGGCTGATGCCACCGTTGGATAGAGCTTGTCTAGAGGAACATTTTGAGTGGTCACACGGCCGAATCTGACCAGAAATTTCCGAGTGTGGAGCGTGCAAACTTTTGATAATTACCCGGTTTATTTGACGTGTGTGAATTTTTTTCTCAGGAATTCATCAAAATAGTCCCACGGCTGATGCCACCGTTGGATAGAGCTTATCTAGAGGAACATTTTGAGTGGTCACACGGCCGAATCGGACCAGAAATTTCCGAGCGCCGAGCGTGCAAACTTTTAATATTTACCCGGTTTATTTGACGTGTGTGAATTTTTTTCTCAGGAATTCATTAAAATAGTCCCACGGCTGATCCCACCGTTGGATAGAGCTTGTCTAGAGGAACATTTTGAGAGGCTACTCGGCCGAATCTGACCAGAAATTTCCGAGTGCGGAGCGTGCAAACTTTTAATATTTACCCGGTTTATTTGACGTGTGTGAATTTTTTTCTCAGGAATTCGTCAAAATAGTCCCACGACTGATCCGACCGTTGGATAGAGCTTATCTAGAGGAACATTTTGAATGGTCACACGGCCGAATCTGACTAGGAATTTCCGAGTGTGGAACGTGCAAACTTTTGATAATTACCCGGTTTATTTGACGAGTGTGAATTTTTTTCTCAGGAATTCATCAAAATAGTCCCACGGCTGATGCCACCGTTGGATAGAGCTTGTCTAGAGGATTATTTTGAGTGGTCACACAGCCGAATCTGACCAGAAATTTCCGAGCGCGAAGCTAGCAAACTTTTAATATTTACCCGGTTTATTTGACGTGTGTGAATTTTTTTCTCAGGAATTCATCAAAATAGTCCCACGGCTGATACCACCGTTGGATAGAGCTTGTCTAGAGGAACATTTTGAGTGGTCACACAGCCGAATCTGACCAGAAATTTCCGAGCGCGAAGCTAGCAAACTTTTAATATTTACCCGGTTTATTTGACGTGTGTGAATTTTTTTCTCAGGAATTCATCAAAATAGTCCCACGGCTGATGACACCGTTGGATAGAGCTTATCTAGAGGAACATTTTGAGTGGTCACACGGCCGAATCGGACCAGAAATTTCCGAGCGCCGAGCGTGCAAACTTTTAATATTTACCCGGTTTATTTGACGTGTGTGAATTTTTTTCTCAGGAATTCATTAAAATAGTCCCACGACTGATCCGACCGTTGGATAGAGCTTATCTAGAGGAACATTTTGAGTGGTCACACGGCCGAATCTGAATAGGAATTTCCGAGTGTGGAACGTGCAAACTTTTGATAATTACCCGGTTTATTTGACGAGTGTGAATTTTTTTCTCAGGAATTCATCAAAATAGTCCCACGGCTGATGCCACCGTTGGATAGAGCTTGTCTAGAGGATTATTTTGAGTGGTCACACAGCCGAATCTGACCAGAAATTTCCGAGCGCGAAGCTAGCAAACTTTTAATATTTACCCGGTTTATTTGACGTGTGTGAATTTTTTTCTCAGGAATTCATCAAAATAGATCCACAACTGATCCGACCGTTGGATAGAGCTTGTCTAGAGGAACATTTTGAGTGGTCACACGGCCGAATCTGACCAGAAATTTCCGAACGCGGAGCTAGCAAACTTTTAATATTTACCCGGTTTATTTGACGTGTGTCTACTTCTATCTCAGGAATTCATCAAAATAGTCCCACGACTGATCGCACCTTTGGATAGATCTAGTCTAGAGGAACATTTTGAGTGGTCACACGGCCGAATCTGACCAGAAATTTCCGAGTGTGGAGCGTGCAAACTTTTAATATTTACCCGGTTTATTTGACGTGTGTGAATTTTTTTCTCAGGAGTTCATCAAAATAGTCCCACGGCTGATGCCACCGTTGGATAGAGCTTGTCTAGAGGAACATTTTGAGTTGTCACACGGCCGAATCGGACCAGAAATTTCCGAGCGCCGAGCGTGCAAACTTTTAATATTTACCCGGTTTATTTGACGTGTGTGAATTTTTTTCTCAGGAATTCATCAAAATAGTCCCACGGCTGATGCCACCGTTGGATAGAGCTTGTCTAGAGGAACATTTTGAGTTGTCACACGACCGAATCGGACCAGAAATTTCCGAGCGCCGAGCGTGCAAACTTTTAATATTTACCCGGTTTATTTGACGTGTGTGAATTTTTTTCTCAGGAATTCATCAAAATAGTCCCACGGCTGATGCCACCGTTGGATAGAGCTTGTCTAGAGGAACATTTTGAGTGGTCACACGGCCGAATCTGACCAGAAATTTCCGAGCGCGAAGCTAGCAAACTTTTAATATTTACCCGGTTTATTTGACGTGTGTGAATTTTTTTCTCAGGAATTCATCAAAATAGATCCACAACTGATCCGACCGTTGGATAGAGCTTGTCTAGAGGAACATTTTGAGTGGTCACACGGCCGAATCTGACCAGAAATTTCCGAACGCGGAGCTAGCAAACTTTTAATATTTACCCGGTTTATTTGACGTGTGTCTACTTCTATCTCAGGAATTCATCAAAATAGTCCCACGACTGATCGCACCTTTGGATAGATCTAGTCTAGAGGAACATTTTGAGTGGTCACACGGCCGAATCTGACCAGAAATTTCCGAGTGTGGAGCGTGCAAACTTTTAATATTTACCCGGTTTATTTGACGTGTGTGAATTTTTTTCTCAGGAGTTCATCAAAATAGTCCCACGGCTGATGCCACCGTTGGATAGAGCTTGTCTAGAGGAACATTTTGAGTTGTCACACGGCCGAATCGGACCAGAAATTTCCGAGCGCCGAGCGTGCAAACTTTTAATATTTACCCGGTTTATTTGACGTGTGTGAATTTTTTTCTCAGGAATTCATCAAAATAGTCCCACGGCTGATGCCACCGTTGGATAGAGCTTGTCTAGAGGAACATTTTGAGTTGTCACACGACCGAATCGGACCAGAAATTTCCGAGCGCCGAGCGTGCAAACTTTTAATATTTACCCGGTTTATTTGACGTGTGTGAATTTTTTTCTCAGGAATTCATCAAAATAGTCCCACGGCTGATGCCACCGTTGGATAGAGCTTGTCTAGAGGAACATTTTGAGTGGTCACACGGCCGAATCTGACCAGAAATTTCCGAGTGTGGAGCGTGCAAACTTTTGATAATTACCCGGTTTATTTGACGTGTGTGAATTTTTTTCTCAGGAATTCATCAAAATAGTCCCACGGCTGATGCCACCGTTGGATAGAGCTTATCTAGAGGAACATTTTGAGTGGTCACACGGCCGAATCGGACCAGAAATTTCCGAGCGCCGAGCGTGCAAACTTTTAATATTTACCCGGTTTATTTGACGTGTGTGAATTTTTTTCTCAGGAATTCATTAAAATAGTCCCACGGCTGATCCCACCGTTGGATAGAGCTTGTCTAGAGGAACATTTTGAGAGGCTACTCGGCCGAATCTGACCAGAAATTTCCGAGTGCGGAGCGTGCAAACTTTTAATATTTACCCGGTTTATTTGACGTGTGTGAATTTTTTTCTCAGGAATTCATTAAAATAGTCCCACGACTGATCCGACCGTTGGATAGAGCTTATCTAGAGGAACATTTTGAGTGGTCACACGGCCGAATCTGACTAGGAATTTCCGAGTGTGGAACGTGCAAACTTTTGATAATTACCCGGTTTATTTGACGAGTGTGAATTTTTTTCTCAGGAATTCATCAAAATAGTCCCACGGCTGATGCCACCGTTGGATAGAGCTTGTCTAGAGGAACATTTTGAGTTGTCACACGGCCGAATCGGACCAGAAATTTCCGAGCGCCGAGCGTGCAAACTTTTAATATTTACCCGGTTTATTTGACGTGTGTGAATTTTTTTCTCAGGAATTCATCAAAATAGTCCCACGGCTGATGCCACCGTTGGATAGAGCTTGTCTAGAGGAACATTTTGAGTGGTCACACGGCCGAATCTGACCAGAAATTTCCGAGTGTGGAGCGTGCAAACTTTTGATAATTACCCGGTTTATTTGACGTGTGTGAATTTTTTTCTCAGGAATTCATCAAAATAGTCCCACGGCTGATGCCACCGTTGGATAGAGCTTATCTAGAGGAACATTTTGAGTGGTCACACGGCCGAATCGGACCAGAAATTTCCGAGCGCCGAGCGTGCAAACTTTTAATATTTACCCGGTTTATTTGACGTGTGTGAATTTTTTTCTCAGGAATTCATCAAAATAGTCCCACGGCTGATGCCACCGTTGGATAGAGCTTGTCTAGAGGAACATTTTGAGAGGCTACTCGGCCGAATCTGACCAGAAATTTCCGAGTGCGGAGCGTGCAAACTTTTAATATTTACCCGGTTTATTTGACGTGTGTGAATTTTTTTCTCAGGAATTCGTCAAAATAGTCCCACGACTGATCCGACCGTTGGATAGAGCTTATCTAGAGGAACATTTTGAGTGGTCACACGGCCGAATCTGACTAGGAATTTCCGAGTGTGGAACGTGCAAACTTTTGATAATTACCCGGTTTATTTGACGAGTGTGAATTTTTTTCTCAGGAATTCATCAAAATAGTCCCACGGCTGATGCCACCGTTGGATAGAGCTTGTCTAGAGGAACATTTTGAGTGGTCACACGGCCGAATCTGACCAGAAATTTCCGAGCGCGAAGCTAGCAAACTTTTAATATTTACCCGGTTTATTTGACGTGTGTGAATTTTTTTCTCAGGAATTCATCAAAATAGTCCCACGGCTGATGCCACCGTTGGATAGAGCTTATCTAGAGGAACATTTTGAGTGGTCACACGGCCGAATCTGACCAGAAATTTCCGAGCGCCGAGCGTGCAAACTTTTAATATTTACCCGGTTTATTTGACGTGTGTGAATTTTTTTCTCAGGAATTCATCAAAATAGTCCCACGGCTGATGCCACCGTTGGATAGAGCTTGTCTAGAGGAACATTTTGAGTGGTCACACGGCCGAATCTGACCAGAAATTTCCGAGTGTGGAGCGTGCAAACTTTTGATAATTACCCGGTTTATTTGACGTGTGTGAATTTTTTTCTCAGGAATTCATCAAAATAGTCCCACGGCTGATGCCACCGTTGGATAGAGCTTATCTAGAGGAACATTTTGAGTGGTCACACGGCCGAATCGGACCAGAAATTTCCGAGCGCCGAGCGTGCAAACTTTTAATATTTACCCGGTTTATTTGACGTGTGTGAATTTTTTTCTCAGGAATTCATTAAAATAGTCCCACGGCTGATCCCACCGTTGGATAGAGCTTGTCTAGAGGAACATTTTGAGAGGCTACTCGGCCGAATCTGACCAGAAATTTCCGAGTGCGGAGCGTGCAAACTTTTAATATTTACCCGGTTTATTTGACGTGTGTGAATTTTTTTCTCAGGAATTCGTCAAAATAGTCCCACGACTGATCCGACCGTTGGATAGAGCTTATCTAGAGGAACATTTTGAATGGTCACACGGCCGAATCTGACTAGGAATTTCCGAGTGTGGAACGTGCAAACTTTTGATAATTACCCGGTTTATATGACGTTTGTGAATTTTTTTCTCAGAAATTCATCAAAATAGTCCCACAACTGATCCCACCGTTGGATAGAGCTTGTCTAGAGGAACATTTTGAGTGGTCACACGGCCGAATCTGACCAGAAATTTCCGAACGCGGAGCTAGCAAACTTTTAATATTTACCCGGTTTATTTGACGTGTGTCTACTTCTATCTCAGGAATTCATCAAAATAGTCCCACGACTGATCGCACCTTTGGATAGATCTAGTCTAGAGGAACATTTTGAGTGGTCACACGGCCGAATCTGACCAGAAATTTCCGAGTGTGGAGCGTGCAAACTTTTAATATTTACCCGGTTTATTTGACGTGTGTGAATTTTTTTCTCAGGAGTTCATCAAAATAGTCCCACGGCTGATGCCACCGTTGGATAGAGCTTGTCTAGAGGAACATTTTGAGTTGTCACACGGCCGAATCGGACCAGAAATTTCCGAGCGCCGAGCGTGCAAACTTTTAATATTTACCCGGTTTATTTGACGTGTGTGAATTTTTTTCTCAGGAATTCATCAAAATAGTCCCACGGCTGATGCCACCGTTGGATAGAGCTTGTCTAGAGGAACATTTTGAGTGGTCACACGGCCGAATCTGACCAGAAATTTCCGAGTGTGGAGCGTGCAAACTTTTGATAATTACCCGGTTTATTTGACGTGTGTGAATTTTTTTCTCAGGAATTCATCGAAATAGTCCCACGGCTGATGCCACCGTTGGATAGAGCTTGTCTAGAGGATTATTTTGAGTGGTCACACAGCCGAATCTGACCAGAAATTTCCGAGCGCGAAGCTAGCAAACTTTTAATATTTACCCGGTTTATTTGACGTGTGTGAATTTTTTTCTCAGGAATTCATCAAAATAGTCCCACGGCTGATGCCACCGTTGGATAGAGCTTATCTAGAGGAACATTTTGAGTGGTCACACGGCCGAATCTGACCAGAAATTTCCGAGCGCCGAGCGTGCAAACTTTTAATATTTACCCGGTTTATTTGACGTGTGTGAATTTTTTTCTCAGGAATTCATCAAAATAGTCCCACGGCTGATGCCACCGTTGGATAGATCTAGTCTAGAGGAACATTTTGAGAGGCTACTCGGCCGAATCTGACCAGAAATTTCCGAGTGCGGAGCGTGCAAACTTTTAATATTTACCCGGTTTATTTGACGTGTGTGAATTTTTTTCTCAGGAATTCATCAAAATAGTCCCACGACTGATCCGACCGTTGGATAGAGCTTGTCTAGAGGAACATTTTGAGTGGTCACACGGCCGAATCTGACCAGAAATTTCCGAGCGCGAAGCTAGCAAACTTTTAATATTTACCCGGTTTATTTGACGTGTGTGAATTTTTTTCTCAGGAATTCATCAAAATAGTCCCACGGCTGATGCCACCGTTGGATAGAGCTTATCTAGAGGAACATTTTGAGTGGTCACACGGCCGAATCTGACCAGAAATTTCCGAGCGCCGAGCGTGCAAACTTTTAATATTTACCCGGTTTATTTGACGTGTGTGAATTTTTTTCTCAGGAATTCATCAAAATAGTCCCACGGCTGATGCCACCGTTGGATAGATCTAGTCTAGAGGAACATTTTGAGAGGCTACTCGGCCGAATCTGACCAGAAATTTCCGAGTGCGGAGCGTGCAAACTATTGATAATTACCCGGTTTATATGACGTTTGTGAATTTTTTTCTCAGAAATTCATCAAAATAGATCCACAACTGATCCGACCGTTGGATAGAGCTTGTCTAGAGGAACATTTTGAGTGGTCACACGGCCGAATCGGACCAGAAATTTCCGAGTGCGGAGCGTGCAAACTTTTAATATTTACCAGGTTTATTTGACGTGTGTGAATTTTTTTCTCAGGAATTCATCAAAATAGATCCACAACTGATCCGACCGTTGGATAGAGCTTGTCTAGAGGAACATTTTGAGTGGTCACACGGCCGAATCGGACCAGAAATTTCCGAGCGCGGAGCGTGCAAACTTTTAATATTTACCCGGTTTATTTGACGTGTGTCTACTTCTATCTCAGGAATTCATCAAAATAGTCCCACGACTGAAGCAACCGTTGGATAGAGCTTGTCTAGAGGAACATTTTGAATGGTCACACGGCCGAATCGGACCAGAAATTTCCGAGTGCGGAGCGTGCAAACTTTTAATATTTACCAGGTTTATTTGACGTGTGTGAATTTTTTTCTCAGGAATTCATCAAAATAGATCCACAACTGATCCGACCGTTGGATAGAGCTTGTCTAGAGGAACATTTTGAGTGGTCACACGGCCGAATCTGACCAGAAATTTCCGAGCGCGGAGCTAGCAAACTTTTAATATTTACCCGGTTTATTTGACGTGTGTCTACTTCTATCTCAGGAATTCATCAAAATAGTCCCACGACTGAAGCAACCGTTGGATAGAGCTTGTCTAGAGGAACATTTTGAGTAGTCACACGGCCGAATCTGACCAGAAATTTCCGAGCGCGGAGCGTGCAAACTTTTAATATTTACCAGGTTTATTTGACGTGTATCTACTTCTATCTCAGGAATTCATCAAAATAGTCCCACGACTGATGCAACCGTTGGATAGAGCTTGTCTAGAGGAACATTTTGAGTGGTCACACGGCCGAATCAGACCAGAAATTTCCGAGCGCGGAGCGGGCAAACTATTGACAATTACCCGGTTTATTTGACGTTTGTGATTTTTTTTCTCAGGAATTCATCAAAATAGTCCCACAACTGATACCACCGTTGGATAGAGCTTGTCTAGAGGAACATTTTGAGTGGTCACACGGCCGAATCTGACCAGAAATTTCCGAGTGTGGAGCGTGCAAACTTTTAATATTTACCCGGTTTATTTGACGTTTGTTGATTTTTTTTTCAGGAATTCATCAAAATAGTCCCACAACTGATCCCACCGTTGGATAGAGCTTGTCTAGAGGAACATTTTGAGTGGTCACACGGCCGAATCGGACCAGAAATTTTCGAGTGTGGAGCGTGCAAACTTTTAATATTTACCCGGTTTATTTGACGTGTGTGAATTTTTTTCTCGGGAATTCATCAAAATAGTCCCACGACTGATCCCACCGTTGGATAGAGCTTGTCTAGAGGAACATTTTGAGTGGTCACACGGCCGAATCTGACCAGAAATTTCCGAGTGTGGAGCGTGCAAACTTTTAATATTTACCCGGTTTATTTGACGTGTGTGAATTTTTTTCTCAGGAATTCATCAAAATAGTCCCACGACTGATCCGACCGTTGGATAGAGCTTGTCTAGAGGAACATTTTGAGTGGTCACACGGCCGAATCTGACCAGAAATTTCCGAGCGCGAAGCTAGCAAACTTTTAATATTTACCCGGTTTATTTGACGTGTGTGAATTTTTTTCTCAGGAATTCATCAAAATAGTCCCACGGCTGATGCCACCGTTGGATAGAGCTTATCTAGAGGAACATTTTGAGTGGTCACACGGCCGAATCTGACCAGAAATTTCCGAGCGCGGAGCGTGCAAACTTTTAATATTTACCCGGTTTATTTGACGTTTGTTGATTTTTTTCTCAGAAATTCAACAAAATAGTCCCACAACTGATCCCACCGTTGGATAGAGCTTGTCTAGAGGAACATTTTGAGTGGTCACACGGCCAAATCTGACCAGAAATTTCCGAGCGCGGAGCGTGCAAACTTTTAATATTTACCCGGTTTATTTGACGTTTGTGGATTTTTTTCTCAGGAATTCATCAAAATAGTCCCACGACTGATCCCACCGTTGGATGGAGCTTGTTTTGAGGAACATTTTGAGTGGTCACACGGCCGAATCTGACCAGAAATTTCCGAGCGCGGAGCTAGCAAACTTTTAATATTTACCCGGTTTATTTGACGTGTGTGAATTTTTTTCTCGGGAATTCATCAAAATTGTCCCACGACTGATACCACCGTTGGATAGAGCTTGTCTAGAGGGACATTTTGAGTGGTCACACGGCCGAATCTGACCAGAAATTTCCGAGTGTGGAGCGTGCAAACTTTTAATATTTACCCGGTTTATTTGACGTTTGTGGATTTTTTTCTCAGGAATTCATCAAAATAGTCCCACGACTGATCCCACCGTTGGATGGAGCTTGTCTAGAGGAACATTTTGAGTGGTCACACGGCCGAATCTGACCAGAAATTTCCGAGTGTGGAGCGTGCAAACTTTTAATATTTACCCGGTTTATTTGACGTTTGTTGATTTTTTTTTCAGGAATTCATCAATATAGTCCCACACCTGATCCCACCGTTGGATAGAGCTTGTCTAGAGGAACATTTTGAGTGGCCACACGGCCGAATCTGACCAGAAATTTCCGAGTGTGGAGCGTGCAAACTTTTAATATTTACCCGGTTTATTTGACGTTTGTGGATTTTTTTCTCAGGAATTCATCAAAATAGTCCCACGACTGATCCCACCGTTGGATGGAGCTTGTCTAGAGGAACATTTTGAGTGGTCACACGGCCGAATCTGACCAGAAATTTCCGAGTGTGGAGCGTGCAAACTTTTAATATTTACCCGGTTTATTTGACGTTTGTTGATTTTTTTTTCAGGAATTCATCAATATAGTCCCACACCTGATCCCACCGTTGGATAGAGCTTGTCTAGAGGAACATTTTGAGTGGTCACACGGCCGAATCAGACCAGAAATTTCTGAGCGCGGAGCGTGCAAACTATTGATAATTACCCGGTTTATTTGACGTTTGTGAATTTTTTTCTCAAAAATTCATCAAAATAATCCCACAACTGATCCGACCGTTGGATAGAGCTTGTCTAGAGGAACATTTTGAGAGGTTACTCGGCCGAATCTGACCAGAAATTACCGAGTGTGGAGCGTGCAAACTTTTAATATTTACCCGGTTTATTTGACGTTTGTGGATTTTTTTCTCAGGAATTCATCAAAATAGTCCCACGACTGATCCCACCGTTGGATGGAGCTTGTTTTGAGGAACATTTTGAGTGGTCACACGGCCGAATCGGACCAGAAATTTCCGAGTGTGGAGCGTGCAAACTTTTAATATTTACCCGGTTTATTTGACGTTTGTGGATTTTTTTCTAAGGAATTCATCAAAATAGTCCCACGACTGATCCCACCGTTGGATGGAGCTTGTTTTGAGGAACATTTTGAGTGGTCACACGGCCGAATCTGACCAGAAATTTCCGAGTGTGGAGCGTGCAAACTTTTAATATTTACCCGGTTTATTTGACGTTTGTGGATTTTTTTCTCAGGAATTCATCAAAATAGTCCCACGACTGATCCCACCGTTGGATGGAGCTTGTCTAGAGGAACATTTTGAGTGGTCACACGGGCGAATCTGATCAGAAATTTCCGAGCACGGAGCTAGCAAACTTTTAATATTTACCCGGTTTATTTGACGTGTGTGAATTTTTTTCTCGGGAATTCATCAAAATTGTCCCACGACTGATACCACCGTTGGATAGAGCTTGTCTAGAGGGACATTTTGAGTGGTCACACGGGCGAATCTGACCAGAAATTTCCCAGTGTGGAGCGTGCAAACTTTTAATATTTACCCGGTTTATTTGACGTTTGTGGATTTTTTTCTCAGGAATTCATCAAAATAGTCCCACGACTGATCCCACCGTTGGATGGAGCTTGTTTTGAGGAACATTTTGAGTGGTCACACGGGCGAATCTGACCAGAAATTTCCCAGTGTGGAGCGTGCAAACTTTTAATATTTACCCGGTTTATTTGACGTTTGTGGATTTTTTTCTCAGGAATTCATCAAAATAGTCCCACACCTGATCTCACCGTTGGATAGAGCTTGTCTAGAGGAACATTTTGAGTGGTCACACGGCCGAATCAGACCAGAAATTTCTGAACGCGGAGCGTGCAAACTATTGATAATTACCCGGTTTATTTGACGTTTGTGAATTTTTTTCTCAAAAATTCATCAAAATAATCCCACAACTGATCCGACCGTTGGATAGAGCTTGTCTAGAGGAACATTTTGAGAGGTTACTCGGCCGAATCTGACCAGAAATTACCGAGTGTGGAGCGTGCAAACTTTTAATATTTACCCGGTTTATTTGACGTTTGTGGATTTTTTTCTCAGGAATTCATCAAAATAGTCCCACGACTGATCCCACCGTTGGATGGAGCTTGTCTAGAGGAACATTTTGAGTGGTCACACGGCCGAATCTGACCAGAAATTTCCGAGTGTGGAGCGTGCAAACTTTTAATATTTACCCGGTTTATTTGACGTTTGTTGATTTTTTTTTCAGGAATTCATCAATATAGTCCCACACCTGATCCCACCGTTGGATAGAGCTTGTCTAGAGGAACATTTTGAGTGGTCACACGGCCGAATCAGACCAGAAATTTCTGAGCGCGGAGCGTGCAAACTATTGATAATTACCCGGTTTATTTGACGTTTGTGAATTTTTTTCTCAAAAATTCATCAAAATAATCCCACAACTGATCCGACCGTTGGATAGAGCTTGTCTAGAGGAACATTTTGAGAGGTTACTCGGCCGAATCTGACCAGAAATTACCGAGTGTGGAGCGTGCAAACTTTTAATATTTACCCGGTTTATTTGACGTTTGTGGATTTTTTTCTCAGGAATTCATCAAAATAGTCCCACGACTGATCCCACCGTTGTATGGAGCTTGTTTTGAGGAACATTTTGAGTGGTCACACGGCCGAATCGGACCAGAAATTTCCGAGTGTGGAGCGTGCAAACTTTTAATATTTACCCGGTTTATTTGACGTTTGTTGATTTTTTTTTCAGGAATTCATCAAAATAGTCCCACGACTGATCCCACCGTTGGATGGAGCTTGTCTAGAGGAACATTTTGAGTGGTCACACGGCCGAATCTGACCAGAAATTTCCGAGTGTGGAGCGTGCAAACTTTTGATAATTACCCGGTTTATTTGACGTGTGTGAATTTTTTTCTCAGGAATTCATCAAAATAGTCCCACGGCTGATGCCACCGTTGGATAGAGCTTATCTAGAGGAACATTTTGAGTGGTCACACGGCCGAATCGGACCAGAAATTTCCGAGCGCCGAGCGTGCAAACTTTTAATATTTACCCGGTTTATTTGACGTGTGTGAATTTTTTTCTCAGGAATTCATCAAAATAGTCCCACGGCTGATGCCACCGTTGGATAGAGCTTGTCTAGAGGAACATTTTGAGAGGCTACTCGGCCGAATCTGACCAGAAATTTCCGAGTGCGGAGCGTGCAAACTTTTAATATTTACCCGGTTTATTTGACGTGTGTGAATTTTTTTCTCAGGAATTCGTCAAAATAGTCCCACGACTGATCCGACCGTTGGATAGAGCTTATCTAGAGGAACATTTTGAGTGGTCACACGGCCGAATCTGACTAGGAATTTCCGAGTGTGGAACGTGCAAACTTTTGATAATTACCCGGTTTATTTGACGAGTGTGAATTTTTTTCTCAGGAATTCATCAAAATAGTCCCACGGCTGATGCCACCGTTGGATAGAGCTTGTCTAGAGGAACATTTTGAGTGGTCACACGGCCGAATCTGACCAGAAATTTCCGAGCGCGAAGCTAGCAAACTTTTAATATTTACCCGGTTTATTTGACGTGTGTGAATTTTTTTCTCAGGAATTCATCAAAATAGTCCCACGGCTGATGCCACCGTTGGATAGAGCTTATCTAGAGGAACATTTTGAGTGGTCACACGGCCGAATCTGACCAGAAATTTCCGAGCGCCGAGCGTGCAAACTTTTAATATTTACCCGGTTTATTTGACGTGTGTGAATTTTTTTCTCAGGAATTCATCAAAATAGTCCCACGGCTGATGCCACCGTTGGATAGAGCTTGTCTAGAGGAACATTTTGAGTGGTCACACGGCCGAATCTGACCAGAAATTTCCGAGTGTGGAGCGTGCAAACTTTTGATAATTACCCGGTTTATTTGACGTGTGTGAATTTTTTTCTCAGGAATTCATCAAAATAGTCCCACGGCTGATGCCACCGTTGGATAGAGCTTGTCTAGAGGAACATTTTGAGAGGCTACTCGGCCGAATCTGACCAGAAATTTCCGAGTGCGGAGCGTGCAAACTTTTAATATTTACCCGGTTTATTTGACGTGTGTGAATTTTTTTCTCAGGAATTCGTCAAAATAGTCCCACGACTGATCCGACCGTTGGATAGAGCTTATCTAGAGGAACATTTTGAGTGGTCACACGGCCGAATCTGACTAGGAATTTCCGAGTGTGGAACGTGCAAACTTTTGATAATTACCCGGTTTATTTGACGAGTGTGAATTTTTTTCTCAGGAATTCATCAAAATAGTCCCACGGCTGATGCCACCGTTGGATAGAGCTTGTCTAGAGGAACATTTTGAGTGGTCACACGGCCGAATCTGACCAGAAATTTCCGAGCGCGAAGCTAGCAAACTTTTAATATTTACCCGGTTTATTTGACGTGTGTGAATTTTTTTCTCAGGAATTCATCAAAATAGTCCCACGGCTGATGCCACCGTTGGATAGAGCTTATCTAGAGGAACATTTTGAGTGGTCACACGGCCGAATCTGACCAGAAATTTCCGAGCGCCGAGCGTGCAAACTTTTAATATTTACCCGGTTTATTTGACGTGTGTGAATTTTTTTCTCAGGAATTCATCAAAATAGTCCCACGGCTGATGCCACCGTTGGATAGAGCTTGTCTAGAGGAACATTTTGAGTGGTCACACGGCCGAATCTGACCAGAAATTTCCGAGTGTGGAGCGTGCAAACTTTTGATAATTACCCGGTTTATTTGACGTGTGTGAATTTTTTTCTCAGGAATTCATCAAAATAGTCCCACGGCTGATGCCACCGTTGGATAGAGCTTATCTAGAGGAACATTTTGAGTGGTCACACGGCCGAATCGGACCAGAAATTTCCGAGCGCCGAGCGTGCAAACTTTTAATATTTACCCGGTTTATTTGACGTGTGTGAATTTTTTTCTCAGGAATTCATTAAAATAGTCCCACGGCTGATCCCACCGTTGGATAGAGCTTGTCTAGAGGAACATTTTGAGAGGCTACTCGGCCGAATCTGACCAGAAATTTCCGAGTGCGGAGCGTGCAAACTTTTAATATTTACCCGGTTTATTTGACGTGTGTGAATTTTTTTCTCAGGAATTCGTCAAAATAGTCCCACGACTGATCCGACCGTTGGATAGAGCTTATCTAGAGGAACATTTTGAATGGTCACACGGCCGAATCTGACTAGGAATTTCCGAGTGTGGAACGTGCAAACTTTTGATAATTACCCGGTTTATTTGACGAGTGTGAATTTTTTTCTCAGGAATTCATCAAAATAGTCCCACGGCTGATGCCACCGTTGGATAGAGCTTGTCTAGAGGATTATTTTGAGTGGTCACACAGCCGAATCTGACCAGAAATTTCCGAGCGCGAAGCTAGCAAACTTTTAATATTTACCCGGTTTATTTGACGTGTGTGAATTTTTTTCTCAGGAATTCATCAAAATAGATCCACAACTGATCCGACCGTTGGATAGAGCTTGTCTAGAGGAACATTTTGAGTGGTCACACGGCCGAATCAGACCAGAAATTTCTGAGCGCGGAGCGTGCAAACTATTGATAATTACCCGGTTTATATGACGTTTGTGAATTTTTTTCTCAGAAATTCATCAAAATAGTCCCACAACTGATCCCACCGTTGGATAGAGCTTGTCTAGAGGAACATTTTGAGTGGTCACACGGCCGAATCTGACCAGAAATTTCCGAACGCGGAGCTAGCAAACTTTTAATATTTACCCGGTTTATTTGACGTGTGTCTACTTCTATCTCAGGAATTCATCAAAATAGTCCCACGACTGATCGCACCTTTGGATAGATCTAGTCTAGAGGAACATTTTGAGTGGTCACACGGCCGAATCTGACCAGAAATTTCCGAGTGTGGAGCGTGCAAACTTTTAATATTTACCCGGTTTATTTGACGTGTGTGAATTTTTTTCTCAGGAGTTCATCAAAATAGTCCCACGGCTGATGCCACCGTTGGATCGAGGTTGTCTAGAGGAACATTTTGAGTTGTCACACGGCCGAATCGGACCAGAAATTTCCGAGCGCCGAGCGTGCAAACTTTTAATATTTACCCGGTTTATTTGACGTGTGTGAATTTTTTTCTCAGGAATTCATCAAAATAGTCCCACGGCTGATGCCACCGTTGGATAGAGCTTGTCTAGAGGAACATTTTGAGTGGTCACACGGCCGAATCTGACCAGAAATTTCCGAGTGTGGAGCGTGCAAACTTTTGATAATTACCCGGTTTATTTGACGTGTGTGAATTTTTTTCTCAGGAATTCATCGAAATAGTCCCACGGCTGATGCCACCGTTGGATAGAGCTTATCTAGAGGAACATTTTGAGTGGTCACACGGCCGAATCGGACCAGAAATTTCCGAGCGCCGAGCGTGCAAACTTTTAATATTTACCCGGTTTATTTGACGTGTGTGAATTTTTTTCTCAGGAATTCGTCAAAATAGTCCCACGACTGATCCGACCGTTGGATAGAGCTTATCTAGAGGAACATTTTGAGTGGTCACACGGCCGAATCTGACTAGGAATTTCCGAGTGTGGAACGTGCAAACTTTTGATAATTACCCGGTTTATTTGACGAGTGTGAATTTTTTTCTCAGGAATTCATCAAAATAGTCCCACGGCTGATGCCACCGTTGGATAGAGCTTGTCTAGAGGATTATTTTGAGTGGTCACACAGCCGAATCTGACCAGAAATTTCCGAGCGCGAAGCTAGCAAACTTTTAATATTTACCCGGTTTATTTGACGTGTGTGAATTTTTTTCTCAGGAATTCATCAAAATAGTCCCACGGCTGATGCCACCGTTGGATAGAGCTTATCTAGAGGAACATTTTGAGTGGTCACACGGCCGAATCTGACCAGAAATTTCCGAGCGCCGAGCGTGCAAACTTTTAATATTTACCCGGTTTATTTGACGTGTGTGAATTTTTTTCTCAGGAATTCATCAAAATAGTCCCACGGCTGATGCCACCGTTGGATAGATCTAGTCTAGAGGAACATTTTGAGAGGCTACTCGGCCGAATCTGACCAGAAATTTCCGAGTGCGGAGCGTGCAAACTTTTAATATTTACCCGGTTTATTTGACGTGTGTGAATTTTTTTCTCAGGAATTCATCAAAATAGTCCCACGACTGATCCGACCGTTGGATAGAGCTTGTCTAGAGGAACATTTTGAGTGGTCACACGGCCGAATCTGACCAGAAATTTCCGAGCGCGAAGCTAGCAAACTTTTAATATTTACCCGGTTTATTTGACGTGTGTGAATTTTTTTCTCAGGAATTCATCAAAATAGTCCCACGGCTGATGCCACCGTTGGATAGAGCTTATCTAGAGGAACATTTTGAGTGGTCACACGGCCGAATCTGACCAGAAATTTCCGAGCGCCGAGCGTGCAAACTTTTAATATTTACCCGGTTTATTTGACGTGTGTGAATTTTTTTCTCAGGAATTCATCAAAATAGTCCCACGGCTGATGCCACCGTTGGATAGATCTAGTCTAGAGGAACATTTTGAGAGGCTACTCGGCCGAATCTGACCAGAAATTTCCGAGTGCGGAGCGTGCAAACTATTGATAATTACCCGGTTTATATGACGTTTGTGAATTTTTTTCTCAGAAATTCATCAAAATAGATCCACAACTGATCCGACCGTTGGATAGAGCTTGTCTAGAGGAACATTTTGAGTGGTCACACGGCCGAATCGGACCAGAAATTTCCGAGTGCGGAGCGTGCAAACTTTTAATATTTACCAGGTTTATTTGACGTGTGTGAATTTTTTTCTCAGGAATTCATCAAAATAGATCCACAACTGATCCGACCGTTGGATAGAGCTTGTCTAGAGGAACATTTTGAGTGGTCACACGGCCGAATCGGACCAGAAATTTCCGAGCGCGGAGCGTGCAAACTTTTAATATTTACCCGGTTTATTTGACGTGTGTCTACTTCTATCTCAGGAATTCATCAAAATAGTCCCACGACTGAAGCAACCGTTGGATAGAGCTTGTCTAGAGGAACATTTTGAATGGTCACACGGCCGAATCGGACCAGAAATTTCCGAGTGCGGAGCGTGCAAACTTTTAATATTTACCAGGTTTATTTGACGTGTGTGAATTTTTTTCTCAGGAATTCATCAAAATAGATCCACAACTGATCCGACCGTTGGATAGAGCTTGTCTAGAGGAACATTTTGAGTGGTCACACGGCCGAATCTGACCAGAAATTTCCGAGCGCGGAGCTAGCAAACTTTTAATATTTACCCGGTTTATTTGACGTGTGTCTACTTCTATCTCAGGAATTCATCAAAATAGTCCCACGACTGAAGCAACCGTTGGATAGAGCTTGTCTAGAGGAACATTTTGAGTAGTCACACGGCCGAATCTGACCAGAAATTTCCGAGCGCGGAGCGTGCAAACTTTTAATATTTACCAGGTTTATTTGACGTGTATCTACTTCTATCTCAGGAATTCATCAAAATAGTCCCACGACTGATGCAACCGTTGGATAGAGCTTGTCTAGAGGAACATTTTGAGTGGTCACACGGCCGAATCAGACCAGAAATTTCCGAGCGCGGAGCGGGCAAACTATTGACAATTACCCGGTTTATTTGACGTTTGTGATTTTTTTTCTCAGGAATTCATCAAAATAGTCCCACAACTGATACCACCGTTGGATAGAGCTTGTCTAGAGGAACATTTTGAGTGGTCACACGGCCGAATCTGACCAGAAATTTCCGAGTGTGGAGCGTGCAAACTTTTAATATTTACCCGGTTTATTTGACGTTTGTTGATTTTTTTTTCAGGAATTCATCAAAATAGTCCCACAACTGATCCCACCGTTGGATAGAGCTTGTCTAGAGGAACATTTTGAGTGGTCACACGGCCGAATCGGACCAGAAATTTTCGAGTGTGGAGCGTGCAAACTTTTAATATTTACCCGGTTTATTTGACGTGTGTGAATTTTTTTCTCGGGAATTCATCAAAATAGTCCCACGACTGATCCCACCGTTGGATAGAGCTTGTCTAGAGGAACATTTTGAGTGGTCACACGGCCGAATCTGACCAGAAATTTCCGAGTGTGGAGCGTGCAAACTTTTAATATTTACCCGGTTTATTTGACGTGTGTGAATTTTTTTCTCAGGAATTCATCAAAATAGTCCCACGACTGATCCGACCGTTGGATAGAGCTTGTCTAGAGGAACATTTTGAGTGGTCACACGGCCGAATCTGACCAGAAATTTCCGAGCGCGAAGCTAGCAAACTTTTAATATTTACCCGGTTTATTTGACGTGTGTGAATTTTTTTCTCAGGAATTCATCAAAATAGTCCCACGGCTGATGCCACCGTTGGATAGAGCTTATCTAGAGGAACATTTTGAGTGGTCACACGGCCGAATCTGACCAGAAATTTCCGAGCGCGGAGCGTGCAAACTTTTAATATTTACCCGGTTTATTTGACGTTTGTTGATTTTTTTCTCAGAAATTCAACAAAATAGTCCCACAACTGATCCCACCGTTGGATAGAGCTTGTCTAGAGGAACATTTTGAGTGGTCACACGGCCAAATCTGACCAGAAATTTCCGAGCGCGGAGCGTGCAAACTTTTAATATTTACCCGGTTTATTTGACGTTTGTGGATTTTTTTCTCAGGAATTCATCAAAATAGTCCCACGACTGATCCCACCGTTGGATGGAGCTTGTTTTGAGGAACATTTTGAGTGGTCACACGGCCGAATCTGACCAGAAATTTCCGAGCGCGGAGCTAGCAAACTTTTAATATTTACCCGGTTTATTTGACGTGTGTGAATTTTTTTCTCGGGAATTCATCAAAATTGTCCCACGACTGATACCACCGTTGGATAGAGCTTGTCTAGAGGGACATTTTGAGTGGTCACACGGCCGAATCTGACCAGAAATTTCCGAGTGTGGAGCGTGCAAACTTTTAATATTTACCCGGTTTATTTGACGTTTGTGGATTTTTTTCTCAGGAATTCATCAAAATAGTCCCACGACTGATCCCACCGTTGGATGGAGCTTGTCTAGAGGAACATTTTGAGTGGTCACACGGCCGAATCTGACCAGAAATTTCCGAGTGTGGAGCGTGCAAACTTTTAATATTTACCCGGTTTATTTGACGTTTGTTGATTTTTTTTTCAGGAATTCATCAATATAGTCCCACACCTGATCCCACCGTTGGATAGAGCTTGTCTAGAGGAACATTTTGAGTGGCCACACGGCCGAATCTGACCAGAAATTTCCGAGTGTGGAGCGTGCAAACTTTTAATATTTACCCGGTTTATTTGACGTTTGTGGATTTTTTTCTCAGGAATTCATCAAAATAGTCCCACGACTGATCCCACCGTTGGATGGAGCTTGTCTAGAGGAACATTTTGAGTGGTCACACGGCCGAATCTGACCAGAAATTTCCGAGTGTGGAGCGTGCAAACTTTTAATATTTACCCGGTTTATTTGACGTTTGTTGATTTTTTTTTCAGGAATTCATCAATATAGTCCCACACCTGATCCCACCGTTGGATAGAGCTTGTCTAGAGGAACATTTTGAGTGGTCACACGGCCGAATCAGACCAGAAATTTCTGAGCGCGGAGCGTGCAAACTATTGATAATTACCCGGTTTATTTGACGTTTGTGAATTTTTTTCTCAAAAATTCATCAAAATAATCCCACAACTGATCCGACCGTTGGATAGAGCTTGTCTAGAGGAACATTTTGAGAGGTTACTCGGCCGAATCTGACCAGAAATTACCGAGTGTGGAGCGTGCAAACTTTTAATATTTACCCGGTTTATTTGACGTTTGTGGATTTTTTTCTCAGGAATTCATCAAAATAGTCCCACGACTGATCCCACCGTTGGATGGAGCTTGTTTTGAGGAACATTTTGAGTGGTCACACGGCCGAATCGGACCAGAAATTTCCGAGTGTGGAGCGTGCAAACTTTTAATATTTACCCGGTTTATTTGACGTTTGTGGATTTTTTTCTAAGGAATTCATCAAAATAGTCCCACGACTGATCCCACCGTTGGATGGAGCTTGTTTTGAGGAACATTTTGAGTGGTCACACGGCCGAATCTGACCAGAAATTTCCGAGTGTGGAGCGTGCAAACTTTTAATATTTACCCGGTTTATTTGACGTTTGTGGATTTTTTTCTCAGGAATTCATCAAAATAGTCCCACGACTGATCCCACCGTTGGATGGAGCTTGTCTAGAGGAACATTTTGAGTGGTCACACGGGCGAATCTGATCAGAAATTTCCGAGCACGGAGCTAGCAAACTTTTAATATTTACCCGGTTTATTTGACGTGTGTGAATTTTTTTCTCGGGAATTCATCAAAATTGTCCCACGACTGATACCACCGTTGGATAGAGCTTGTCTAGAGGGACATTTTGAGTGGTCACACGGGCGAATCTGACCAGAAATTTCCCAGTGTGGAGCGTGCAAACTTTTAATATTTACCCGGTTTATTTGACGTTTGTGGATTTTTTTCTCAGGAATTCATCAAAATAGTCCCACGACTGATCCCACCGTTGGATGGAGCTTGTTTTGAGGAACATTTTGAGTGGTCACACGGGCGAATCTGACCAGAAATTTCCCAGTGTGGAGCGTGCAAACTTTTAATATTTACCCGGTTTATTTGACGTTTGTGGATTTTTTTCTCAGGAATTCATCAAAATAGTCCCACACCTGATCTCACCGTTGGATAGAGCTTGTCTAGAGGAACATTTTGAGTGGTCACACGGCCGAATCAGACCAGAAATTTCTGAACGCGGAGCGTGCAAACTATTGATAATTACCCGGTTTATTTGACGTTTGTGAATTTTTTTCTCAAAAATTCATCAAAATAATCCCACAACTGATCCGACCGTTGGATAGAGCTTGTCTAGAGGAACATTTTGAGAGGTTACTCGGCCGAATCTGACCAGAAATTTCCGAGTGTGGAGCGTGCAAACTTTTAATATTTACCCGGTTTATTTGACGTTTGTTGATTTTTTTTTCAGGAATTCATCAATATAGTCCCACACCTGATCCCACCGTTGGATAGAGCTTGTCTAGAGGAACATTTTGAGTGGTCACACGGCCGAATCAGACCAGAAATTTCTGAGCGCGGAGCGTGCAAACTATTGATAATTACCCGGTTTATTTGACGTTTGTGAATTTTTTTCTCAAAAATTCATCAAAATAATCCCACAACTGATCCGACCGTTGGATAGAGCTTGTCTAGAGGAACATTTTGAGAGGTTACTCGGCCGAATCTGACCAGAAATTACCGAGTGTGGAGCGTGCAAACTTTTAATATTTACCCGGTTTATTTGACGTTTGTGGATTTTTTTCTCAGGAATTCATCAAAATAGTCCCACGACTGATCCCACCGTTGTATGGAGCTTGTTTTGAGGAACATTTTGAGTGGTCACACGGCCGAATCGGACCAGAAATTTCCGAGTGTGGAGCGTGCAAACTTTTGATATTTACCCGGTTTATTTGACGTTTGTTGATTTTTTTTTCAGGAATTCATCAAAATAGTCCCACGACTGATCCCACCGTTGGATGGAGCTTGTCTAGAGGAACATTTTGAGTGGTCACACGGCCGAATCTGACCAGAAATTTCCGAGTGTGGAGCGTGCAAACTTTTAATATTTACCCGGTTTATTTGACGTTTGTTGATTTTTTTCTCAGGAATTCATCAAAATAGTCCCACGACTGATCCCACCGTTGGATAGAGCTTGTCTAGAGGAACATTTTGAGTGGTCACACGGCCGAATCAGACCAGAAATTTCCGAGTGTGGAGCGTGCAAACTTTTAATATTTACCCGGTTTATTTGACGTTTGTGGATTTTTTTCTCAGGAATTCATCAACATTGTCCCACGACTGATACCACCGTTGGATAGAGCTTGTCTAGAGGGACATTTTGAGTGGTCACACGGGCGAATCTGATCAGAAATTTCCGAGCACGGAGCTAGCAAACTTTTAATATTTACCCGGTTTATTTGACGTGTGTGAATTTTTTTCTCGGGAATTCATCAAAATTGTCCCACGACTGATACCACCGTTGGATAGAGCTTGTCTAGAGGGACATTTTGAGTGGTCACACGGGCGAATCTGACCAGAAATTTCCCAGTGTGGAGCGTGCAAACTTTTAATATTTACCCGGTTTATTTGACGTTTGTGGATTTTTTTCTCAGGAATTCATCAAAATAGTCCCACGACTGATCCCACCGTTGGATGGAGCTTGTTTTGAGGAACATTTTGAGTGGTCACACGGCCGAATCTGACCAGAAATTTCCGAGTGTGGAGCGTGCAAACTTTTAATATTTACCCGGTTTATTTGACGTTTGTGGATTTTTTTCTAAGGAATTCATCAAAATAGTCCCACGACTGATCCCACCGTTGGATGGAGCTTGTTTTGAGGAACATTTTGAGTGGTCACACGGCCGAATCTGACCAGAAATTTCCGAGCGCGGACCTAGCAAACTTTTAATATTTACCCGGTTTATTTGACGTTTGTTGATTTTTTTTTCAGGAATTCATCAATATAGTCCCACACCTGATCTCACCGTTGGATAGAGCTTGTCTAGAGGAACATTTTGAGTGGTCACACGGCCGAATCAGACCAGAAATTTCTGAACGCGGAGCGTGCAAACTATTGATAATTACCCGGTTTATTTGACGTTTGTGAATTTTTTTCTCAAAAATTCATCAAAATAATCCCACAACTGATCCGACCGTTGGATAGAGCTTGTCTAGAGGAACATTTTGAGAGGTTACTCGGCCGAATCTGACCAGAAATTACCGAGTGTGGAGCGTGCAAACTTTTAATATTTACCCGGTTTATTTGACGTTTGTGGATTTTTTTCTCAGGAATTCATCAAAATAGTCCCACGACTGATCCCACCGTTGGATGGAGCTTGTTTTGAGGAACATTTTGAGTGGTCACACGGCCGAATCGGACCAGAAATTTCCGAGTGTGGAGCGTGCAAACTTTTAATATTTACCCGGTTTATTTGACGTTTGTGGATTTTTTTCTAAGGAATTCATCAAAATAGTCCCACGACTGATCCCACCGTTGGATAGAGCTTGTCTAGAGGAACATTTTGAGTTGTCACACGGCCGAATCTGACCAGAAATTTCCGAGTGTGGAGCGTGCAAACTTTTAATATTTACCCGGTTTATTTGACGTTTGTTGATTTTTTTTCAGGAATTCATCAAAATAGTCCCACAACTGATCCCACCGTTGGATAGAGCTTGTCTAGAGGAACATTTTGAGTGGTCACACGGCCGAATCAGACCAGAAATTTCCGAGTGTGGAGCGTGCAAACTTTTAATATTTACCCGGTTTATTTGACGTTTGTGGATTTTTTTCTCAGGAATTCATCAACATTGTCCCACGACTGATACCACCGTTGGATAGAGCTTGTCTAGAGGGACATTTTGAGTGGTCACACGGGCGAATCTGATCAGAAATTTCCGAGCACGGAGCTAGCAAACTTTTAATATTTACCCGGTTTATTTGACGTGTGTGAATTTTTTTCTCGGGAATTCATCAAAATTGTCCCACGACTGATACCACCGTTGGATAGAGCTTGTCTAGAGGGACATTTTGAGTGGTCACACGGGCGAATCTGACCAGAAATTTCCCAGTGTGGAGCGTGCAAACTTTTAATATTTACCCGGTTTATTTGACGTTTGTGGATTTTTTTCTAAGGAATTCATCAAAATAGTCCCACGACTGATCCCACCGTTGGATGGAGCTTGTTTTGAGGAACATTTTGAGTGGTCACACGGCCGAATCTGACCAGAAATTTCCGAGCGCGGACCTAGCAAACTTTTAATATTTACCCGGTTTATTTGACGTTTGTTGATTTTTTTTTCAGGAATTCATCAATATAGTCCCACACCTGATCTCACCGTTGGATAGAGCTTGTCTAGAGGAACATTTTGAGTGGTCACACGGCCGAATCAGACCAGAAATTTCTGAACGCGGAGCGTGCAAACTATTGATAATTACCCGGTTTATTTGACGTTTGTGAATTTTTTTCTCAAAAATTCATCAAAATAATCCCACAACTGATCCGACCGTTGGATAGAGCTTGTCTAGAGGAACATTTTGAGAGGTTACTCGGCCGAATCTGACCAGAAATTACCGAGTGTGGAGCGTGCAAACTTTTAATATTTACCCGGTTTATTTGACGTTTGTGGATTTTTTTCTCAGGAATTCATCAAAATAGTCCCACGACTGATCCCACCGTTGGATGGAGCTTGTTTTGAGGAACATTTTGAGTGGTCACACGGCCGAATCGGACCAGAAATTTCCGAGTGTGGAGCGTGCAAACTTTTAATATTTACCCGGTTTATTTGACGTTTGTGGATTTTTTTCTAAGGAATTCATCAAAATAGTCCCACGACTGATCCCACCGATGGATAGAGCTTGTCTAGAGGAACATTTTGAGTGGTCACACGGCCGAATCTGACCAGAAATTTCCGAGTGTGGAGCGTGCAAACTTTTAATATTTACCCGGTTTATTTGACGTTTGTTGATTTTTTTTCAGGAATTCATCAAAATAGTCCCACAACTGATCCCACCGTTGGATAGAGCTTGTCTAGAGGAACATTTTGAGTGGTCACACGGCCGAATCAGACCAGAAATTTCCGAGTGTGGAGCGTGCAAACTTTTAATATTTACCCGGTTTATTTGACGTTTGTGGATTTTTTTCTCAGGAATTCATCAACATTGTCCCACGACTGATACCACCGTTGGATAGAGCTTGTCTAGAGGGACATTTTGAGTGGTCACACGGGCGAATCTGATCAGAAATTTCCGAGCACGGAGCTAGCAAACTTTTAATATTTACCCGGTTTATTTGACGTGTGTGAATTTTTTTCTCGGGAATTCATCAAAATTGTCCCACGACTGATACCACCGTTGGATAGAGCTTGTCTAGAGGGACATTTTGAGTGGTCACACGGGCGAATCTGACCAGAAATTTCCCAGTGTGGAGCGTGCAAACTTTTAATATTTACCCGGTTTATTTGACGTTTGTGGATTTTTTTCTCAGGAATTCATCAAAATAGTCCCACGACTGATCCCACCGTTGGATGGAGCTTGTTTTGAGGAACATTTTGAGTGGTCACACGGCCGAATCTGACCAGAAATTTCCGAGTGTGGAGCGTGCAAACTTTTAATATTTACCCGGTTTATTTGACGTTTGTGGATTTTTTTCTCAGGAATTCATCAAAATAGTCCCACGACTGATCCCACCGTTGGATGGAGCTTGTCTAGAGGAACATTTTGAGTGGTCACACGGCCGAATCTGACCAGAAATTTCCGAGTGTGGAGCGTGCAAACTTTTAATATTTACCCGGTTTATTTGACGTTTGTTGATTTTTTTTTCAGGAATTCATCAATATAGTCCCACACCTGATCCCACCGTTGGATAGAGCTTGTCTAGAGGAACATTTTGAGTGGTCACACGGCCGAATCAGACCAGAAATTTCTGAGCGCGGAGCGTGCAAACTATTGATAATTACCCGGTTTATTTGACGTTTGTGAATTTTTTTCTCAAAAATTCATCAAAATAATCCCACAACTGATCCGACCGTTGGATAGAGCTTGTCTAGAGGAACATTTTGAGAGGTTACTCGGCCGAATCTGACCAGAAATTACCGAGTGTGGAGCGTGCAAACTTTTAATATTTACCCGGTTTATTTGACGTTTGTGGATTTTTTTCTCAGGAATTCATCAAAATAGTCCCACGACTGATCCCACCGTTGGATGGAGCTTGTTTTGAGGAACATTTTGAGTGGTCACACGGCCGAATCGGACCAGAAATTTCCGAGTGTGGAGCGTGCAAACTTTTAATATTTACCCGGTTTATTTGACGTTTGTTGATTTTTTTTTCAGGAATTCATCAATATAGTCCCACACCTGATCCCACCGTTGGATAGAGCTTGTCTAGAGGAACATTTTGAGTGGCCACACGGCCGAATCTGACCAGAAATTTCCGAGTGTGGAGCGTGCAAACTTTTAATATTTACCCGGTTTATTTGACGTTTGTTGATTTTTTTTTCAGGAATTCATCAATATAGTCCCACACCTGATCCCACCGTTGGATGGAGCTTGTCTAGAGGAACATTTTGAGTGGTCACACGGCCGAATCGGACCAGAAATTTCCGAGTGTGGAGCGTGCAAACTTTTAATATTTACCCGGTTTATTTGACGTTTGTGGATTTTTTTCTCAGGAATTCATCAAAATAGTCCCACGACTGATCCCACCGTTGGATGGAGCTTGTTTTGAGGAACATTTTGAGTGGTCACACGGCCGAATCTGACCAGAAATTTCCGAGTGTGGAGCGTGCAAACTTTTAATATTTACCCGGTTTATTTGACGTTTGTGGATTTTTTTCTCAGGAATTCATCAAAATAGTCCCACGACTGATCCCACCGTTGGATGGAGCTTGTCTAGAGGAACATTTTGAGTGGTCACACGGCCGAATCTGACCAGAAATTTCCGAGTGTGGAGCGTGCAAACTTTTAATATTTACCCGGTTTATTTGACGTTTGTTGATTTTTTTTTCAGGAATTCATCAATATAGTCCCACACCTGATCCCACCGTTGGATAGAGCTTGTCTAGAGGAACATTTTGAGTGGTCACACGGCCGAATCAGACCAGAAATTTCTGAGCGCGGAGCGTGCAAACTATTGATAATTACCCGGTTTATTTGACGTTTGTGAATTTTTTTCTCAAAAATTCATCAAAATAATCCCACAACTGATCCGACCGTTGGATAGAGCTTGTCTAGAGGAACATTTTGAGAGGTTACTCGGCCGAATCTGACCAGAAATTACCGAGTGTGGAGCGTGCAAACTTTTAATATTTACCCGGTTTATTTGACGTTTGTGGATTTTTTTCTCAGGAATTCATCAAAATAGTCCCACGACTGATCCCACCGTTGGATGGAGCTTGTCTAGAGGAACATTTTGAGTGGTCACACGGCCGAATCTGACCAGAAATTTCCGAGTGTGGAGCGTGCAAACTTTTAATATTTACCCGGTTTATTTGACGTTTGTTGATTTTTTTTTCAGGAATTCATCAATATAGTCCCACACCTGATCCCACCGTTGGATAGAGCTTGTCTAGAGGAACATTTTGAGTGGTCACACGGCCGAATCAGACCAGAAATTTCTGAGCGCGGAGCGTGCAAACTATTGATAATTACCCGGTTTATTTGACGTTTGTGAATTTTTTTCTCAAAAATTCATCAAA
Organism: Euwallacea similis; assembly: GCF_039881205.1. Taxonomy (NCBI): domain Eukaryota; kingdom Metazoa; phylum Arthropoda; class Insecta; order Coleoptera; family Curculionidae; genus Euwallacea; species Euwallacea similis. Next base: position 223,378 of record NW_027098669.1, read on the forward strand.
ATAATCCCACAACTGATCCGACCGTTGGATAGAGCTTGTCTAGAGGAACATTTTGAGAGGTTACTCGGCCGAATCTGACCAGAAATTACCGAGTGTGGAGCGTGCAAACTTTTAATATTTACCCGGTTTATTTGACGTTTGTGGATTTTTTTCTCAGGAATTCATCAAAATAGTCCCACGACTGATCCCACCGTTGGATGGAGCTTGTTTTGAGGAACATTTTGAGTGGTCACACGGCCGAATCGGACCAGAAATTTCCGAGTGTGGAGCGTGCAAACTTTTAATATTTACCCGGTTTATTTGACGTTTGTTGATTTTTTTTTCAGGAATTCATCAATATAGTCCCACACCTGATCCCACCGTTGGATAGAGCTTGTCTAGAGGAACATTTTGAGTGGCCACACGGCCGAATCTGACCAGAAATTTCCGAGTGTGGAGCGTGCAAACTTTTAATATTTACCCGGTTTATTTGACGTTTGTTGATTTTTTTTTCAGGAATTCATCAATATAGTCCCACACCTGATCCCACCGTTGGATGGAGCTTGTCTAGAGGAACATTTTGAGTGGTCACACGGCCGAATCGGACCAGAAATTTCCGAGTGTGGAGCGTGCAAACTTTTAATATTTACCCGGTTTATTTGACGTTTGTTGATTTTTTTTTCAGGAATTCATCAATATAGTCCCACACCTGATCCCACCGTTGGATAGAGCTTGTCTAGAGGAACATTTTGAGTGGCCACACGGCCGAATCTGACCAGAAATTTCCGAGTGTGGAGCGTGCAAACTTTTAATATTTACCCGGTTTATTTGACGTTTGTGGATTTTTTTCTCAGGAATTCATCAAAATAGTCCCACGACTGATCCCACCGTTGGATGGAGCTTGTCTAGAGGAACATTTTGAGTGGTCACACGGCCGAATCTGACCAGAAATTTCCGAGTGTGGAGCGTGCAAACTTTTAATATTTACCCGGTTTATTTGACGTTTGTTGATTTTTTTTTCAGGAATTCATCAATATAGTCCCACACCTGATCCCACCGTTGGATAGAGCTTGTCTAGAGGAACATTTTGAGTGGTCACACGGCCGAATCAGACCAGAAATTTCTGAGCGCGGAGCGTGCAAACTATTGATAATTACCCGGTTTATTTGACGTTTGTGAATTTTTTTCTCAAAAATTCATCAAAATAATCCCACAACTGATCCGACCGTTGGATAGAGCTTGTCTAGAGGAACATTTTGAGAGGTTACTCGGCCGAATCTGACCAGAAATTACCGAGTGTGGAGCGTGCAAACTTTTAATATTTACCCGGTTTATTTGACGTTTGTGGATTTTTTTCTCAGGAATTCATCAAAATAGTCCCACGACTGATCCCACCGTTGGATGGAGCTTGTTTTGAGGAACATTTTGAGTGGTCACACGGCCGAATCGGACCAGAAATTTCCGAGTGTGGAGCGTGCAAACTTTTAATATTTACCCGGTTTATTTGACGTTTGTGGATTTTTTTCTAAGGAATTCATCAAAATAGTCCCACGACTGATCCCACCGTTGGATAGAGCTTGTCTAGAGGAACATTTTGAGTGGTCACACGGCCGAATCTGACCAGAAATTTCCGAGTGTGGAGCGTGCAAACTTTTAATATTTACCCGGTTTATTTGACGTTTGTTGATTTTTTTTCAGGAATTCATCAAAATAGTCCCACAACTGATCCCACCGTTGGATAGAGCTTGTCTAGAGGGACATTTTGAGTGGTCACACGGGCGAATCTGATCAGAAATTTCCGAGCACGGAGCTAGCAAACTTTTAATATTTACCCGGTTTATTTGACGTGTGTGAATTTTTTTCTCGGGAATTCATCAAAATTGTCCCACGACTGATACCACCGTTGGATAGAGCTTGTCTAGAGGGACATTTTGAGTGGTCACACGGGCGAATCTGACCAGAAATTTCCCAGTGTGGAGCGTGCAAACTTTTAATATTTACCCGGTTTATTTGACGTTTGTGGATTTTTTTCTCAGGAATTCATCAAAATAGTCCCACGACTGATCCCACCGTTGGATGGAGCTTGTTTTGAGGAACATTTTGAGTGGTCACACGGCCGAATCTGACCAGAAATTTCCGAGTGTGGAGCGTGCAAACTTTTAATATTTACCCGGTTTATTTGACGTTTGTGGATTTTTTTCTAAGGAATTCATCAAAATAGTCCCACGACTGATCCCACCGTTGGATGGAGCTTGTTTTGAGGAACATTTTGAGTGGTCACACGGCCGAATCTGACCAGAAATTTCCGAGCGCGGACCTAGCAAACTTTTAATATTTACCCGGTTTATTTGACGTTTGTTGACTTTTTTTTTTCAGGAATTCATCAATATAGTCCCACACCTGATCTCACCGTTGGATAGAGCTTGTCTAGAGGAACATTTTGAGTGGTCACACGGCCGAATCAGACCAGAAATTTCTGAACGCGGAGCGTGCAAACTATTGATAATTACCCGGTTTATTTGACGTTTGTGAATTTTTTTCTCAAAAATTCATCAAAATAATCCCACAACTGATCCGACCGTTGGATAGAGCTTGTCTAGAGGAACATTTTGAGTGGTCACACGGCCGAATCTGACCAGAAATTTCCGAGTGTGGAGCGTGCAAACTTTTAATATTTACCCGGTTTATTTGACGTTTGTTGATTTTTTTTTCAGGAATTCATCAATATAGTCCCACACCTGATCCCACCGTTGGATAGAGCTTGTCTAGAGGAACATTTTGAGTGGTCACACGGCCGAATCAGACCAGAAATTTCTGAGCGCGGAGCGTGCAAACTATTGATAATTACCCGGTTTATTTGACGTTTGTGAATTTTTTTCTCAAAAATTCATCAAAATAATCCCACAACTGATCCGACCGTTGGATAGAGCTTGTCTAGAGGAACATTTTGAGAGGTTACTCGGCCGAATCTGACCAGAAATTACCGAGTGTGGAGCGTGCAAACTTTTAATATTTACCCGGTTTATTTGACGTTTGTGGATTTTTTTCTCAGTAATTCATCAAAATAGTCCCACGACTGATCCCACCGTTGGATGGAGCTTGTTTTGAGGAACATTTTGAGTGGTCACACGGCCGAATCGGACCAGAAATTTCCGAGTGTGGAGCGTGCAAACTTTTAATATTTACCCGGTTTATTTGACGTTTGTTGATTTTTTTTTCAGGAATTCATCAATATAGTCCCACACCTGATCCCACCGTTGGATAGAGCTTGTCTAGAGGAACATTTTGAGTGGCCACACGGCCGAATCTGACCAGAAATTTCCGAGTGTGGAGCGTGCAAACTTTTAATATTTACCCGGTTTATTTGACGTTTGTTGATTTTTTTTTCAGGAATTCATCAATATAGTCCCACACCTGATCCCAACGTTGGATGGAGCTTGTCTAGAGGAACATTTTGAGTGGTCACACGGCCGAATCGGACCAGAAATTTCCGAGTGTGGAGCGTGCAAACTTTTAATATTTACCCGGTTTATTTGACGTTTGTTGATTTTTTTTTCAGGAATTCATCAATATAGTCCCACACCTGATCCCACCGTTGGATGGAGCTTGCCTAGAGGAACATTTTGAGTGGTCACACGGCCGAATCTGACCAGAAATTTCCGAGTGTGGAGCGTGCAAACTTTTAATATTTACCCGGTTTATTTGACGTTTGTTGATTTTTTTTTCAGGAATTCATCAATATAGTCCCACACCTGATCCCACCGTTGGATAGAGCTTGTCTAGAGGAACATTTTGAGTGGCCACACGGCCGAATCTGACCAGAAATTTCCGAGTGTGGAGCGTGCAAACTTTTAATATTTACCCGGTTTATTTGACGTTTGTGGATTTTTTTCTCAGGAATTCATCAAAATAGTCCCACGACTGATCCCACCGTTGGATGGAGCTTGTCTAGAGGAACATTTTGAGTGGTCACACGGCCGAATCTGACCAGAAATTTCCGAGTGTGGAGCGTGCAAACTTTTAATATTTACCCGGTTTATTTGACGTTTGTTGATTTTTTTTTCAGGAATTCATCAATATAGTCCCACACCTGATCCCACCGTTGGATAGAGCTTGTCTAGAGGAACATTTTGAGTGGTCACACGGCCGAATCAGACCAGAAATTTCTGAGCGCGGAGCGTGCAAACTATTGATAATTACCCGGTTTATTTGACGTTTGTGAATTTTTTTCTCAAAAATTCATCAAAATAATCCCACAACTGATCCGACCGTTGGATAGAGCTTGTCTAGAGGAACATTTTGAGAGGTTACTCGGCCGAATCTGACCAGAAATTACCGAGTGTGGAGCGTGCAAACTTTTAATATTTACCCGGTTTATTTGACGTTTGTGGATTTTTTTCTCAGGAATTCATCAAAATAGTCCCACGACTGATCCCACCGTTGGATGGAGCTTGTTTTGAGGAACATTTTGAGTGGTCACACGGCCGAATCGGACCAGAAATTTCCGAGTGTGAGCGTGCAAACTTTTAATATTTACCCGGTTTATTTGACGTTTGTGGATTTTTTTCTAAGGAATTCATCAAAATAGTCCCACGACTGATCCCACCGTTGGATAGAGCTAGTCTAGAGGAACATTTTGAGTGGTCACACGGCCGAATCTGACCAGAAATTTCCGAGTGTGGAGCGTGCAAACTTTTAATATTTACCCGGTTTATTTGACGTTTGTTGATTTTTTTTCAGGAATTCATCAAAATAGTCCCACAACTGATCCCACCGTTGGATAGAGCTTGTCTAGAGGAACATTTTGAGTGGTCACACGGCCGAATCAGACCAGAAATTTCCGAGTGTGGAGCGTGCAAACTTTTAATATTTACCCGGTTTATTTGACGTTTGTTGATTTTTTTTCAGGAATTCATCAAAATAGTCCCACAACTGATCCCACCGTTGGATAGAGCTTGTCTAGAGGAACATTTTGAGTGGTCACACGGCCGAATCAGACCAGAAATTTCCGAGTGTGGAGCGTGCAAACTTTTAATATTTACCCGGTTTATTTGACGTTTGTGGATTTTTTTCTCAGGAATTCATCAAAATTGTCCCACGACTGATACCACCGTTGGATAGAGCTTGTCTAGAGGGACATTTTGAGTGGTCACACGGGCGAATCTGACCAGAAATTTCCCAGTGTGGAGCGTGCAAACTTTTAATATTTACCCGGTTTATTTGACGTTTGTGGATTTTTTTCTCAGGAATTCATCAAAATAGTCCCACGACTGATCCCACCGTTGGATGGAGCTTGTTTTGAGGAACATTTTGAGTGGTCACACGGCCGAATCTGACCAGAAATTTCCGAGTGTGGAGCGTGCAAACTTTTAATATTTACCCGGTTTATTTGACGTTTGTGGATTTTTTTCTAAGGAATTCATCAAAATAGTCCCACGACTGATCCCACCGTTGGATGGAGCTTGTTTTGAGGAACATTTTGAGTGGTCACACGGCCGAATCTGACCAGAAATTTCCGAGCGCGGACCTAGCAAACTTTTAATATTTACCCGGTTTATTTGACGTTTGTTGATTTTTTTTTCAGGAATTCATCAATATAGTCCCACACCTGATCTCACCGTTGGATAGAGCTTGTCTAGAGGAACATTTTGAGTGGTCACACGGCCGAATCAGACCAGAAATTTCTGAACGCGGAGCGTGCAAACTATTGATAATTACCCGGTTTATTTGACGTTTGTGAATTTTTTTCTCAAAAATTCATCAAAATAATCCCACAACTGATCCGACCGTTGGATAGAGCTTGTCTAGAGGAACATTTTGAGAGGTTACTCGGCCGAATCTGACCAGAAATTTCCGAGCGCGGAGCTAGCAAACTTTTAATATTTACCCGGTTTATTTGACGTGTGTGAATTTTTTTCTCAGGAATTCATCAAAATAGTCCCACGGCTGATGCCACCGTTGGATAGAGCTTGTCTAGAGGAACATTTTGAGTGGTCACACGGCCGAATCGGACCAGAAATTTCCGAGCGCGGGGTGTGCAAACTTTTAATATTTACCCGGTTTATTTGACGTTTGTGGATTTTTTTCTCAGGAATTCATCAAAATAGTCCCACGACTGATCCCACCGTTGGATGGAGCTTGTTTTGAGGAACATTTTGAGTGGTCACACGGCCGAATCGGACCAGAAATTTCCGAGTGTGGAGCGTGCAAACTTTTAATATTTACCCGGTTTATTTGACGTTTGTGGATTTTTTTCTAAGGAATTCATCAAAATAGTCCCACGACTGATCCCACCGTTGGATAGAGCTTGTCTAGAGGAACATTTTGAGTGGTCACACGGCCGAATCTGACCAGAAATTTCCGAGTGTGGAGCGTGCAAACTTTTAATATTTACCCGGTTTATTTGACGTTTGTTGATTTTTTTTCAGGAATTCATCAAAATAGTCCCACAACTGATCCCACCGTTGGATAGAGCTTGTCTAGAGGAACATTTTGAGTGGTCATACGGCCGAATCAGACCAGAAATTTCCGAGTGTGGAGCGTGCAAACTTTTAATATTTACCCGGTTTATTTGACGTTTGTGGATTTTTTTCTCAGGAATTCATCAAAATTGTCCCACGACTGATACCACCGTTGGATAGAGCTTGTCTAGAGGGACATTTTGAGTGGTCACACGGGCGAATCTGACCAGAAATTTCCGAGTGTGGAGCGTGCAAACTTTTAATATTTACCCGGTTTATTTGACGTTTGTGGATTTTTTTCTCAGGAATTCATCAAAATTGTCCCACGACTGATACCACCGTTGGATAGAGCTTGTCTAGAGGGACATTTTGAGTGGTCATACGGCCGAATCAGACCAGAAATTTCCGAGTGTGGAGCGTGCAAACTTTTAATATTTACCCGGTTTATTTGACGTTTGTGGATTTTTTTCTCAGGAATTCATCAAAATAGTCCCACGACTGATCCCACCGTTGGATGGAGCTTGTTTTGAGGAACATTTTGAGTGGTCACACGGCCGAATCTGACCAGAAATTTCCGAGCGCGGAGCTAGCAAACTTTTAATATTTACCCGGTTTATTTGACGTGTGTGAATTTTTTTCTCGGGAATTCATCAAAATTGTCCCACGACTGATACCACCGTTGGATAGAGCTTGTCTAGAGGGACATTTTGAGTGGTCACACGGCCGAATCTGACCAGAAATTTCCGAGTGTGGAGCGTGCAAACTTTTAATATTTACCCGGTTTATTTGACGTTTGTGAATTTTTTTCTCAGAAATTCATCAAAATAGTCCCACAACTGATACGACCGTTGGATAGAGCTTGTCTAGAGGAACATTTTGAGAGGTTACTCGGCCGAATCTGACCAGAAATTTCCGAGCGCGGAGCGTGCAAACTTTTAATATTTACCCGGTTTATTTGACGTTTGTGAATTTTTTTCTCAGAAATTCATCAAAATAGTCCCACAACTGATCCGACCGTTGGATAGAGCTAGTCTAGAGGAACATTTTGAGTGGTCACACGGCCGAATCTGACCAGAAATTTCCGAGTGTGGAGCTTGCAAACTTTTAATATTTACCCGGTTTATTTGACGTTTGTGAATTTTTTTCTCAGAAATTCATCAAAATAGTGCCACGACTGATCGCACCGTTGGATAGAGCTTGTCTAAAAGAACATTTTGAGAGGATACTCGGCCGAATCTGACCAGAAATTTCCGAGCGCGGAGCGTGCAAACTTTTAATCTTTACCCGGTTTATTTGACGTGTGTGAATTTTTTTCTCAGGAATTCATCAAAATTGTCCCACGACTGATACCACCGTTGGATAGAGCTTGTCTAGAGGAACATTTTGAGTGGTCACACGGCCGAATCAGACCAGAAATTTCTGAGCGCGGAGCGGGCAAACTATTGATAATTACCCGGTTTATTTGACGTGTGTGAATTTTTTTCTCAGGAATTCATAAAAATAGTCCCATGACAGATCGCACCGTTGGATAGAGCTTGTCTAGAGGAACATTTTGAGTGGTCACACGGCCGAATCAGACCAGAAATTTCTGAGCGCGGAGCGTGCAAACTATTGATAATTACCCGGTTTATTTGACGTATGTGAATTTTTTTCTCAGGAATTCATAAAAATAGTCCCACAACTGATCCCACCGTTGGATAGAGCTTATCTAGAGGAACATTTTGAGTGGTCACAAGGCCGAATCTGACTAGAAATTTCCGAGTGTGGAACGTGCAAACTTTTGATAATTACCCGGTTTATTTGACGTGTGTGAATTTTTTTCTCAGGAATTCATCAAAATAGTCCCCCGACTGATCCGACCGTTGGATAGAGCTTATCTAGAGGAACATTTTGAGTGGTCACACGGCCGAATCTGACCAGAAATTTCCGAGCGCGGACCTAGCAAACTTTTAATATTTACCCGGTTTATTTGACGTTTGTTGATTTTTTTTTCAGGAATTCATCAATATAGTCCCACACCTGATCTCACCGTTGGATAGAGCTTGTCTAGAGGAACATTTTGAGTGGTCACACGGCCGAATCAGACCAGAAATTTCTGAACGCGGAGCGTGCAAACTATTGATAATTACCCGGTTTATTTGACGTTTGTGAATTTTTTTCTCAAAAATTCATCAAAATAATCCCACAACTGATCCGACCGTTGGATAGAGCTTGTCTAGAGGAACATTTTGAGAGGTTACTCGGCCGAATCTGACCAGAAATTACCGAGTGTGGAGCGTGCAAACTTTTAATATTTACCCGGTTTATTTGACGTTTGTGGATTTTTTTCTCAGGAATTCATCAAAATAGTCCCACGACTGATCCCACCGTTGGATGGAGCTTGTTTTGAGGAACATTTTGAGTGGTCACACGGCCGAATCTGACCAGAAATTTCCGAGCGCGGAGCTAGCAAACTTTTAATATTTACCCGGTTTATTTGACGTGTGTGAATTTTTTTCTCGGGAATTCATCAAAATTGTCCCACGACTGATACCACCGTTGGATAGAGCTTGTCTAGAGGGACATTTTGAGTGGTCACACGGCCGAATCTGACCAGAAATTTCCGAGTGTGGAGCGTACAAACTTTTAATATTTACCCGGTTTATTTGACGTTTGTGGATTTTTTTCTCAGGAATTCATCAAAATAGTCCCACGACTGATCCCACCGTTGGATGGAGCTTGTCTAGAGGAACATTTTGAGTGGTCACACGGCCGAATCTGACCAGAAATTTCCGAGTGTGGAGCGTGCAAACTTTTAATATTTACCCGGTTTATTTGACGTTTGTTGATTTTTTTTTCAGGAATTCATCAATATAGTCCCACACCTGATCCCACCGTTGGATAGAGCTTGTCTTGAGGAACATTTTGAGTGGCCACACGGCCGAATCTGACCAGAAATTTCCGAGTGTGGAGCGTGCAAACTTTTAATATTTACCCGGTTTATTTGACGTGTGTGAATTTTTTTCTCAGGAATTCATCAAAATAGTCCCACGGCTGATGCCACCGTTGGATAGAGCTTGTCTAGAGGAACATTTTGAGTGGTCACACGGCCGAATCGGACCAGAAATTTCCGAGCGCGGGGTGTGCAAACTTTTAATATTTACCCGGTTTATTTGACGTTTGTGGATTTTTTTCTCAGGAATTCATCAAAATAGTCCCACGACTGATCCCACCGTTGGATGGAGCTTGTTTTGAGGAACATTTTGAGTGGTCACACGGCCGAATCGGACCAGAAATTTCCGAGTGTGGAGCGTGCAAACTTTTAATATTTACCCGGTTTATTTGACGTTTTTGGATTTTTTTCTAAGGAATTCATCAAAATAGTCCCACGACTGATCCCACCGTTGGATAGAGCTTGTCTAGAGGAACATTTTGAGTGGTCACACGGCCGAATCTGACCAGAAATTTCCGAGTGTGGAGCGTGCAAACTTTTAATATTTACCCGGTTTATTTGACGTTTGTTGATTTTTTTTCAGGAATTCATCAAAATAGTCCCACAACTGATCCCACCGTTGGATAGAGCTTGTCTAGAGGAACATTTTGAGTGGTCATACGGCCGAATCAGACCAGAAATTTCCGAGTGTGGAGCGTGCAAACTTTTAATATTTACCCGGTTTATTTGACGTTTGTGGATTTTTTTCTCAGGAATTCATCAAAATTGTCCCACGACTGATACCACCGTTGGATAGAGCTTGTCTAGAGGGACATTTTGAGTGGTCACACGGGCGAATCTGACCAGAAATTTCCGAGTGTGGAGCGTGCAAACTTTTAATATTTACCCGGTTTATTTGACGTTTGTGGATTTTTTTCTCAGGAATTCATCAAAATTGTCCCACGACTGATACCACCGTTGGATAGAGCTTGTCTAGAGGGACATTTTGAGTGGTCATACGGCCGAATCAGACCAGAAATTTCCGAGTGTGGAGCGTGCAAACTTTTAATATTTACCCGGTTTATTTGACGTTTGTGGATTTTTTTCTCAGGAATTCATCAAAATAGTCCCACGACTGATCCCACCGTTGGATGGAGCTTGTTTTGAGGAACATTTTGAGTGGTCACACGGCCGAATCTGACCAGAAATTTCCGAGCGCGGAGCTAGCAAACTTTTAATATTTACCCGGTTTATTTGACGTGTGTGAATTTTTTTCTCGGGAATTCATCAAAATTGTCCCACGACTGATACCACCGTTGGATAGAGCTTGTCTAGAGGGACATTTTGAGTGGTCACACGGCCGAATCTGACCAGAAATTTCCGAGTGTGGAGCGTGCAAACTTTTAATATTTACCCGGTTTATTTGACGTGTGTGAATTTTTTTCTCGGGAATTCATCAAAATTGTCCCACGACTGATACCACCGTTGGATAGAGCTAGTCTAGAGGAACATTTTGAGTGGTCACACGGCCGAATCAGACCAGAAATTTCTGAGCGCGGAGCGTGCAAACTATTGATAATTACCCGGTTTATTTGACGTTTGTGAATTTTTTTCTCTGGAATTCATCAAAATTGTCCCACGACTGATACCACCGTTAGATAGAGCTTGTCTAGAGGAACATTTTGAGTGGTCACACGGCCGAATCGGACCAGAAATTTTCGAGTGTGGAGCGTGCAAACTTTTAATATTTACCCGGTTTATTTGACGTGTGTGAATTTTTTTCTCGGGAATTCATCAAAATAGTCCCACGACTGATCCCACCGTTGGATAGAGCTAGTCTAGAGGAACATTTTGAGTGGTCACACGGCCGAATCGGACCAGAAATTTCCGAGCGCGGAGCGTGCAAACTTTTAATATTTACCCGGTTTATTTGACGTGTGTGAATTTTTTTCTCGGGAATTCATCAAAATTGTCCCACGACTGATACCACCGTTGGATAGAGCTTGTCTAGAGGAACATTTTGAGAGGTTACTCGGCCGAATCTGACCAGAAATTTCCGAGCGCGGAGCGTGCAAACTTTTAATATTTACCCGGTTTATTTGACGTTTGTTGATTTTTTTCTCAGAAATTCATCAAAATAGTCCCACAACAGATCCCACCGTTGGATAGAGCTTGTCTAGAGGAACATTTTGAGTTACTCGGCCGAATCTGACCAGAAATTTCCGAGCGCGGAGCGTGCAAACTTTTAATATTTACCAGGTTTATTTGACGTTTGTGAATTTTTTTCTCAGAAATTCATCAAAATAGTCCCACAACTGATACGACCGTTGGATAGAGCTTGTCTAGAGGAACATTTTGAGAGGTTACTCGGCCGAATCTGACCAGAAATTTCCGAGCGCGGAGCGTGCAAACTTTTAATATTTACCCGGTTTATTTGACGTTTGTGAATTTTTTTCTCAGAAATTCATCAAAATAGTCCCACAACTGATCCGACCGTTGGATAGAGCTAGTCTAGAGGAACATTTTGAGTGGTCACACGGCCGAATCTGACCAGAAATTTCCGAGTGTGGAGCTTGCAAACTTTTAATATTTACCCGGTTTATTTGACGTTTGTGAATTTTTTTCTCAGAAATTCATCAAAATAGTGCCACGACTGATCGCACCGTTGGATAGAGCTTGTCTAAAAGAACATTTTGAGAGGATACTCGGCCGAATCTGACCAGAAATTTCCGAGCGCGGAGCGTGCAAACTTTTAATCTTTACCCGGTTTATTTGACGTGTGTGAATTTTTTTCTCAGGAATTCATCAAAATTGTCCCACGACTGATACCACCGTTGGATAGAGCTTGTCTAGAGGAACATTTTGAGTGGTCACACGGCCGAATCAGACCAGAAATTTCTGAGCGCGGAGCGGGCAAACTATTGATAATTACCCGGTTTATTTGACGTGTGTGAATTTTTTTCTCAGGAATTCATAAAAATAGTCCCATGACAGATCGCACCGTTGGATAGAGCTTGTCTAGAGGAACATTTTGAGTGGTCACACGGCCGAATCAGACCAGAAATTTCTGAGCGCGGAGCGTGCAAACTATTGATAATTACCCGGTTTATTTGACGTATGTGAATTTTTTTCTCAGGAATTCATAAAAATAGTCCCACAACTGATCCCACCGTTGGATAGAGCTTATCTAGAGGAACATTTTGAGTGGTCACAAGGCCGAATCTGACTAGAAATTTCCGAGTGTGGAACGTGCAAACTTTTGATAATTACCCGGTTTATTTGACGTGTGTGAATTTTTTTCTCAGGAATTCATCAAAATAGTCCCCCGACTGATCCGACCGTTGGATAGAGCTTATCTAGAGGAACATTTTGAGTGGTCACAAGGCCGAATCTGACTAGAAATTTCCGAGTGTGGAACGTGCAAACTTTTGATAATTACCCGGTTTATTTGACGTGTGTGAATTTTTTTCTCAGGAATTCATCAAAATAGTCCCACGGCTGATGCCACCGTTGGATAGAGCTTGTCTAGAGGAACATTTTGAGTGGTCACACGGCCGAATCGGAATAGAAATTTCCGAGCGCGGAGCGTGCAAACTTTTAATCTTTACCCGGTTTATTTGACGTGTGTGAATTTTTTTCTCAGGCATTCATCAAAATAGTCCCACGGCTGATGCCACCGTTGGATAGAGCTTGTCTAGAGGAACATTTTGAGTGGTCACACGGCCGAATCGGACCAGAAATTTCCGAGTGTGGAGCGTGCAAACTTTTAATATTTACCCGGTTTATTTGAAGTGTGTCTACTTCTATCTCAGGAATTCATCAAAATAGTCCCACGACTGATCCCACCGTTGGATAGAGCTAGTCTAGAGGAACATTTTGAGTGGTCACACGGCCGAATCGGACCAGAAATTTCCGAGCGCGGAGCGTGCAAACTTTTAATATTTACCCGGTTTATTTGACGTGTGTGAATTTTTTTCTCGGGAATTCATCAAAATTGTCCCACGACTGATACCACCGTTGGATAGAGCTTGTCTAGAGGAACATTTTGAGAGGTTACTCGGCCGAATCTGACCAGAAATTTCCGAGCGCGGAGCGTGCAAACTTTTAATATTTACCCGGTTTATTTGACGTTTGTTGATTTTTTTCTCAGAAATTCATCAAAATAGTCCCACAACAGATCCCACCGTTGGATAGAGCTTGTCTAGAGGAACATTTTGAGTTACTCGGCCGAATCTGACCAGAAATTTCCGAGCGCGGAGCGTGCAAACTTTTAATATTTACCAGGTTTATTTGACGTTTGTGAATTTTTTTCTCAGAAATTCATCAAAATAGTCCCACAACTGATACGACCGTTGGATAGAGCTTGTCTAGAGGAACATTTTGAGAGGTTACTCGGCCGAATCTGACCAGAAATTTCCGAGCGCGGAGCGTGCAAACTTTTAATATTTACCCGGTTTATTTGACGTTTGTGAATTTTTTTCTCAGAAACTCATCAAAATAGTCCCACGGCTGATGCCACCGTTGGATAGAGCTTGTCTAGAGGAACATTTTGAGTGGTCACACGGCCGAATCGGAATAGAAATTTCCGAGCGCGGAGCGTGCAAACTTTTAATCTTTACCCGGTTTATTTGACGTGTGTGAATTTTTTTCTCAGGCATTCATCAAAATAGTCCCACGGCTGATGCAACCGTTGGATAGAGCTTGTCTAGAGGAACATTTTGAGTGGCCACACGGCCTAATCAGACCAGAAATTTCCGAGTGTGGAGCGTGCAAACTTTTAATATTTACCCGGTTTATTTGAAGTGTGTCTACTTCTATCTCAGGAATTCATCAAGATAGTCGCACGACTGATCGCACCGATGGATAGAGCTTGTCTAGAGGAACATTTTGAGTGGCCACACGGCCTAATCAGACCAGAAATTTCCGAGTGTGGAGCGTGCAAACTTTTAATATTTACCCGGTTTATTTGACGTTTGTGGATTTTTTTCTCAGGAATTCATCAAAATAGTCCCACGACTGATCCCACCGTTGGATGGAGCTTGTCTTGAGGAACATTTTGAGTGGTCACACGGCCGAATCTGACCAGAAATTTCCGAGTGTGGAGCGTGCAAACTTTTAATATTTACCCGGTTTATTTGACGTTTGTGGATTTTTTTCTCAGGAATTCATCAAAATAGTCCCACGACTGATCCCACCGTTGGATAGCGCTTGTCTAGAGGAACATTTTGAGTGGTCACACGGCCGAATCGGACCAGAAATTTCCGAGTGTGGAGTGTGCAAACTTTTAATATTTACCCGGTTTATTTGACGTGTGTCTACTTCTATCTCAGGAATTCATCAAAATAGTCCCACGACTGATCGCACCGTTGGATAGAGCTAGTCTAGAGGAACATTTTGAATGGTCACACGGCCGAATCGGACCAGAAATTTCCGAGCGCGGAGCGTGCAAACTTTTAATATTTACCCGGTTTATTTGACGTGTGTCTACTTCTATCTCAGGAATTCATCAAAATAGTCCCACGACTGATCGCACCGTTGGATAGAGCTTGTCTAGAGGAACATTTTGAATGGTCACACGGCCGAATCGGACCAGAAATTTCCGAGCGCGGAGCGTGCAAACTTTTAATATTTACCCGGTTTATTTGACGTGTGTCTACTTCTATCTCAGGAATTCATCAAAATAGTCCCACGACTGATCCCACCGTTGGATAGAGCTTGTCTAGAGGAACATTTTGACTGGTCACACGGCCGAATCGGACCAGAAATTTCCGAGTGTGGAGTGTGCAAACTTTTAATATTTACCCGGTTTATTTGACGTGTGTGAATTTTTTTCTCAGAAATTCATCAAAATAGTCCCACAACTGATCCGACCGTTGGATAGAGCTTGTCTAGAGGAACATTTTGAGAGGTTACTCGGCCGAATCTGACCAGAAATTTCCGAGTGTGGAACGTGCAAACTTTTGATAATTACCCGGTTTATTTGACGTGTGTGAATTTTTTTCTCAGGAATTCATCAAAATAGTCCCCCGACTGATCCGACCGTTGGATAGAGCTTATCTAGAGGAACATTTTGAGTGATCACAAGGCCGAATCTGACTAGAAATTTCCGAGTGTGGAACGTGCAAACTTTTGATAATTACCCGGTTTATTTGACGTGTGTGAATTTTTTTCTCAGGAATTCATCAAAATAGTCCCACGGCTGATGCCACCGTTGGATAGAGCTTGTCTAGAGGAACATTTTGAGAGGTTACTCGGCCGAATCTGACCAGAAATTTCCGAGCGCGGAGCGTGCAAACTTTTAATATTTACCCGGTTTATTTGACGTTTGTGAATTTTTTTCTCAGAAATTCATCAAAATAGTCCCACAACTGATCCGACCGTTGGATAGAGCTAGTCTAGAGGAACATTTTGAGTGGTCACACGGCCGAATCTGACCAGAAATTTCCGAGTGCGGAGCGTGCAAACTTTTAATATTTACCCGGTTTATTTGACGTTTGTTGATTTTTTTTTCAGGAATTCATCAAAATAGTCCCACAACAGATCCCACCGTTGGATAGAGCTTGTCTAGAGGAACATTTTGAGAGGTTACTCGACCGAATCTGACCAGAAATTTCCGAGCGCGGAGCGTGCAAACTTTTAATATTTACCCGGTTTATTTGACGTTTGTGAATTTTTTTCTCAGAAATTCATCAAAATAGTCCCACAACTGATCCGACCGTTGGATAGAGCTTGTCTAGAGGAACATTTTGAGATGTTACTCGGCCGAATCTGACCAGAAATTTCCGAGTGTGGAGCGTGCAAACTTTTAATATTTACCCGGTTTATTTGACGTGTGTGAATTTTTTTCTCAGGAATTCATCAAAATAGTCCCACGGCTGATGCCACCGTTGGATAGAGTTTGTCTAGAGGAACATTTTGAGTGGTCACACGGCCGAATCTGACCAGAAATTTCCGAGCGCGGAGCGTGCAAACTTTTAATCTTTACCCGGTTTATTTGACGTGTGTCTACTTCTATCTCAGGAATTCATCAAGATAGTCGCACGACTGATCGCACCGATGGATAGAGCTTGTCTAGAGGAACATTTTGAGAGGTTACTCGGCCGAATCTGACCAGAAATTTCCGAGTGTGGAGCTTGCAAACTTTTAATATTTACCCGGTTTATTTGACGTGTGTGAATTTTTTTCTCAGGAATTCATCAAAATAGTCCCACGGCTGATGCCACCGTTGGATAGAGCTTGTCTAGAGGAACATTTTCAGTGGTCACACGGCCGAATCGGACCAGAAATTTCCGAGCGCCGAGCGTGCAAACTTTTAATATTTACCCGGTTTATTTGACGTTTGTGAATTTTTTTCTCAGAAATTCATCAAAATAGTCCCACAACTGATCCGACCGTTGGATAGAGCTTGTCTAGAGGAACATTTTGAGAGGTTACTCGGCCGAATCTGACCAGAAATTTCCGAGTGTGGAGCTTGCAAACTTTTAATATTTACCCGGTTTATTTGACGTGTGTGAATTTTTTTCTCAGAAATTCATCAAAATAGTCCCACAACTGATCCGACCGTTGGATAGAGCTTGTCTAGAGGAACATTTTGAGAGGTTACTCGGCCGAATCTGACCAGAAATTTCCGAGTGTGGAGCTTGCAAACTTTTAATATTTACCCGGTTTATTTGACGTTTGTGAATTTTTTTCTCAGAAATTCATCAAAATAGTGCCACGACTGATCGCACCGTTGGATAGAGCTTGTCTAAAAGAACATTTTGAGAGGATACTCGGCCGAATCTGACCAGAAATTTCCGAGCGCGGAGCGTGCAAACTTTTAATCTTTACCCGGTTTATTTGACGTTTGTTGATTTTTTTTTCAGGAATTCATCAAAATAGTCCCACAACAGATCCCACCGTTGGATAGAGCTTGTCTAGAGGAACATTTTGAGAGGTTACTCGACCGAATCTGACCAGAAATTTCCGAGCGCGGAGCGTGCAAACTTTTAATATTTACCCGGTTTATTTGACGTTTGTGAATTTTTTTCTCAGAAATTCATCAAAATAGTCCCACAACTGATCCGACCGTTGGATAGAGCTTGTCTAGAGGAACATTTTGAGATGTTACTCGGCCGAATCTGACCAGAAATTTCCGAGTGTGGAGCGTGCAAACTTTTAATATTTACCCGGTTTATTTGACGTGTGTGAATTTTTTTCTCAGGAATTCATCAAAATAGTCCCACGGCTGATGCCACCGTTGGATAGAGCTTGTCTTGAGGAACATTTTGAGTGGTCACACGGCCGAATCTGACCAGAAATTTCCGAGCGCGGAGCGTGCAAACTTTTAATCTTTACCCGGTTTATTTGACGTGTGTGAATTTTTTTCTCAGGAATTCATCAAAATTGTCCCACGACTGATACCACTGTTGGATAGAGCTTGTCTTGAGGAACATTTTGAGTGGTCACACGGCCGAATCGGACCAGAAATTTCCGAGCGCGGAGTGTGCAAACTTTTAATATTTACCCGGTTTATTTGACGTGTGTGAATTTTTTTCTCAGGAATTCATCAAAATAGTCCCACGGCTGATGCCACCGTTGGATAGAGCTTGTCTAGAGGAACATTTTGAGTGGTCACACGGCCGAATCGGACCAGAAATTTCCGAGCGCGGAGCGTGCAAACTTTTAATATTTACCCGGTTTATTTGACGTGTGTCTACTTCTATCTCAGGAATTCATCAAGATAGTCGCACGACTGATCGCACCGATGGATAGAGCTTGTCTAGAGGAACATTTTGAGAGGTTACTCGGCCGAATCTGACCAGAAATTTCCGAGTGTGGAGCTTGCAAACTTTTAATATTTACCCGGTTTATTTGACGTGTGTGAATTTTTTTCTCAGGAATTCATCAAAATAGTCCCACGGCTGATGCCACCGTTGGATAGAGCTTGTCTAGAGGAACATTTTGAGTGGTCACACGGCCGAATCTGACCAGAAATTTCCGAGCGCGGAGCGTGCAAACTTTTAATCTTTACCCGGTTTATTTGACGTGTGTGAATTTTTTTCTCAGGAATTCATCAAAATTGTCCCACGACTGATACCACTGTTGGATAGAGCTTGTCTTGAGGAACATTTTGAGTGGTCACACGGCCGAATCTGACCAGAAATTTCCGAGTGTGGAGCTTGCAAACTTTTAATATTTACCCGGTTTATTTGACGTTTGTTGATTTTTTTTTCAGGAATTCATCAAAATAGTCCCACAACAGATCCCACCGTTGGATAGAGCTTGTCTAGAGGAACATTTTGAGAGGTTACTCGGCCGAATCTGACCAGAAATTTCCGAGTGTGGAGCTTGCAAACTTTTAATATTTACCCGGTTTATTTGACGTGTGTGAATTTTTTTCTCAGGAATTCATCAAAATAGTCCCACGGCTGATGCCACCGTTGGATAGAGCTTGTCTAGAGGAACATTTTCAGTGGTCACACGGCCGAATCGGACCAGAAATTTCCGAGCGCCGAGCGTGCAAACTTTTAATATTTACCCGGTTTATTTGACGTTTGTGAATTTTTTTCTCAGAAATTCATCAAAATAGTCCCACAACTGATCCGACCGTTGGATAGAGCTTGTCTAGAGGAACATTTTGAGAGGTTACTCGGCCGAATCTGACCAGAAATTTCCGAGTGTGGAGCTTGCAAACTTTTAATATTTACCCGGTTTATTTGACGTGTGTGAATTTTTTTCTCAGAAATTCATCAAAATAGTCCCACAACTGATCCGACCGTTGGATAGAGCTTGTCTAGAGGAACATTTTGAGAGGTTACTCGGCCGAATCTGACCAGAAATTTCCGAGTGTGGAGCTTGCAAACTTTTAATATTTACCCGGTTTATTTGACGTTTGTGAATTTTTTTCTCAGAAATTCATCAAAATAGTGCCACGACTGATCGCACCGTTGGATAGAGCTTGTCTAAAAGAACATTTTGAGAGGATACTCGGCCGAATCTGACCAGAAATTTCCGAGCGCGGAGCGTGCAAACTTTTAATCTTTACCCGGTTTATTTGACGTTTGTTGATTTTTTTTTCAGGAATTCATCAAAATAGTCCCACAACAGATCCCACCGTTGGATAGAGCTTGTCTAGAGGAACATTTTGAGAGGTTACTCGACCGAATCTGACCAGAAATTTCCGAGCGCGGAGCGTGCAAACTTTTAATATTTACCCGGTTTATTTGACGTTTGTGAATTTTTTTCTCAGAAATTCATCAAAATAGTCCCACAACTGATCCGACCGTTGGATAGAGCTTGTCTAGAGGAACATTTTGAGATGTTACTCGGCCGAATCTGACCAGAAATTTCCGAGTGTGGAGCGTGCAAACTTTTAATATTTACCCGGTTTATTTGACGTGTGTGAATTTTTTTCTCAGGAATTCATCAAAATAGTCCCACGGCTGATGCCACCGTTGGATAGAGCTTGTCTAGAGGAACATTTTGAGTGGTCACACGGCCGAATCTGACCAGAAATTTCCGAGCGCGGAGCGTGCAAACTTTTAATCTTTACCCGGTTTATTTGACGTGTGTGAATTTTTTTCTCAGGAATTCATCAAAATTGTCCCACGACTGATACCACTGTTGGATAGAGCTTGTCTTGAGGAACATTTTGAGTGGTCACACGGCCGAATCGGACCAGAAATTTCCGAGCGTGGAGTGTGCAAACTTTTAATATTTACCCGGTTTATTTGACGTGTGTGAATTTTTTTCTCAGGAATTCATCAAAATAGTCCCACGGCTGATGCCACCGTTGGATAGAGCTTGTCTAGAGGAACATTTTGAGTGGTCACACGGCCGAATCGGACCAGAAATTTCCGAGCGCGGAGCGTGCAAACTTTTAATATTTACCCGGTTTATTTGACGTGTGTCTACTTCTATCTCAGGAATTCATCAAGATAGTCGCACGACTGATCGCACCGATGGATAGAGCTTGTCTAGAGGAACATTTTGAGAGGTTACTCGGCCGAATCTGACCAGAAATTTCCGAGTGTGGAGCTTGCAAACTTTTAATATTTACCCGGTTTATTTGACGTGTGTGAATTTTTTTCTCAGGAATTCATCAAAATAGTCCCACGGCTGATGCCACCGTTGGATAGAGCTTGTCTAGAGGAACATTTTCAGTGGTCACACGGCCGAATCGGACCAGAAATTTCCGAGCGCCGAGCGTGCAAACTTTTAATATTTACCCGGTTTATTTGACGTTTGTGAATTTTTTTCTCAGAAATTCATCAAAATAGTCCCACAACTGATCCGACCGTTGGATAGAGCTTGTCTAGAGGAACATTTTGAGAGGTTACTCGGCCGAATCTGACCAGAAATTTCCGAGTGTGGAGCTTGCAAACTTTTAATATTTACCCGGTTTATTTGACGTGTGTGAATTTTTTTCTCAGGAATTCATCAAAATAGTCCCACGGCTGATGCCACCGTTGGATAGAGCTTGTCTAGAGGAACATTTTGAGTGGTCACACGGCCGAATCGGACCAGAAATTTCCGAGCGCCGAGCGTGCAAACTTTTAATATTTACCCGGTTTATTTGACGTTTGTGAATTTTTTTCTCAGGAATTCATCAAAATTGTCCCACGACTGATACCACCGTTGGATAGAGCTTGTCTAGAGGAACATTTTGAGTGGTCACACGGCCGAATCAGACCAGAAATTTCCGAGCGCCGAGCGTGCAAACTTTTAATATTTACCCGGTTTATTTGACGTTTGTGAATTTTTTTCTCAGGAATTCATCAAAATTGTCCCACGACTGATCGCACCGTTGGATAGAGCTTGTCTAAAAGAACATTTTGAGAGGATACTCGGCCGAATCTGACCAGAAATTTCCGAGCGCGGAGCGTGCAAACTTTTAATCTTTACCCGGTTTATTTGACGTGTGTGAATTTTTTTCTCAGGAATTCATCAAAATTGTCCCACGACTGATACCACCGTTGGATAGAGCTTGTCTAGAGGAACATTTTGAGTGGTCACACGGCCGAATCAGACCAGAAATTTCTGAGCGCGGAGCGGGCAAACTATTGATAATTACCCGGTTTATTTGACGTGTGTGAATTTTTTTCTCAGGAATTCATAAAAATAGTCCCATGACAGATCGCACCGTTGGATAGAGCTTGTCTAGAGGAACATTTTGAGTGGTCACACGGCCGAATCAGACCAGAAATTTCTGAGCGCGGAGCGTGCAAACTATTGATAATTACCCGGTTTATTTGACGTATGTGAATTTTTTTCTCAGGAATTCATAAAAATAGTCCCACAACTGATCCCACCGTTGGATAGAGCTTATCTAGAGGAACATTTTGAGTGGTCACAAGGCCGAATCTGACTAGAAATTTCCGAGTGTGGAACGTGCAAACTTTTGATAATTACCCGGTTTATTTGACGTGTGTGAATTTTTTTCTCAGGAATTCATCAAAATAGTCCCCCGACTGATCCGACCGTTGGATAGAGCTTATCTAGAGGAACATTTTGAGTGGTCACAAGGCCGAATCTGACTAGAAATTTCCGAGTGTGGAACGTGCAAACTTTTGATAATTACCCGGTTTATTTGACGTGTGTGAATTTTTTTCTCAGGAATTCATCAAAATAGTCCCACGGCTGATGCCACCGTTGGATAGAGCTTGTCTAGAGGAACATTTTGAGTGGTCACACGGCCGAATCGGAATAGAAATTTCCGAGCGCGGAGCGTGCAAACTTTTAATCTTTACCCGGTTTATTTGACGTGTGTGAATTTTTTTCTCAGGCATTCATCAAAATAGTCCCACGGCTGATGCCACCGTTGGATAGAGCTTGTCTAGAGGAACATTTTGAGTGGTCACACGGCCGAATCGGACCAGAAATTTCCGAGCGCGGAGCGTGCAAACTTTTAATATTTACCCGGTTTATTTGAAGTGTGTCTACTTCTATCTCAGGAATTCATCAAGATAGTCGCACGACTGATCGCACCGATGGATAGAGCTTGTCTAGAGGAACATTTTGAGTGGTCACACGGCCTAATCAGACCAGAAATTTCCGAGTGTGGAGCGTGCAAACTTTTAATATTTACCCGGTTTATTTGACGTTTGTGGATTTTTTTCTCAGGAATTCATCAAAATAGTCCCACGACTGATCCCACCGTTGGATGGAGCTTGTCTTGAGGAACATTTTGAGTGGTCACACGGCCGAATCTGACCAGAAATTTCCGAGTGTGGAGCGTGCAAACTTTTAATATTTACCCGGTTTATTTGACGTTTGTGGATTTTTTTCTCAGGAATTCATCAAAATAGTCCCACGACTGATCCCACCGTTGGATAGCGCTTGTCTAGAGGAACATTTTGAGTGGTCACACGGCCGAATCGGACCAGAAATTTCCGAGTGTGGAGTGTGCAAACTTTTTATATTTACCCGGTTTATTTGACGTGTGTCTACTTCTATCTCAGGAATTCATCAAAATAGTCCCACGACTGATCGCACCGTTGGATAGAGCTAGTCTAGAGGAACATTTTGAATGGTCACACGGCCGAATCGGACCAGAAATTTCCGAGCGCGGAGCGTGCAAACTTTTAATATTTACCCGGTTTATTTGACGTTTGTGAATTTTTTTCTCAGAAATTCATCAAAATAGTGCCACGACTGATCGCACCGTTGGATAGAGCTTGTCTAAAAGAACATTTTGAGAGGATACTCGGCCGAATCTGACCAGAAATTTCCGAGCGCGGAGCGTGCAAACTTTTAATCTTTACCCGGTTTATTTGACGTTTGTTGATTTTTTTTTCAGGAATTCATCAAAATAGTCCCACAACAGATCCCACCGTTGGATAGAGCTTGTCTAGAGGAACATTTTGAGAGGTTACTCGACCGAATCTGACCAGAAATTTCCGAGCGCGGAGCGTGCAAACTTTTAATATTTACCCGGTTTATTTGACGTTTGTGAATTTTTTTCTCAGAAATTCATCAAAATAGTCCCACAACTGATCCGACCGTTGGATAGAGCTTGTCTAGAGGAACATTTTGAGATGTTACTCGGCCGAATCTGACCAGAAATTTCCGAGTGTGGAGCGTGCAAACTTTTAATATTTACCCGGTTTATTTGACGTGTGTGAATTTTTTTCTCAGGAATTCATCAAAATAGTCCCACGGCTGATGCCACCGTTGGATAGAGCTTGTCTAGAGGAACATTTTGAGTGGTCACACGGCCGAATCTGACCAGAAATTTCCGAGCGCGGAGCGTGCAAACTTTTAATCTTTACCCGGTTTATTTGACGTGTGTGAATTTTTTTCTCAGGAATTCATCAAAATTGTCCCACGACTGATACCACTGTTGGATAGAGCTTGTCTTGAGGAACATTTTGAGTGGTCACACGGCCGAATCGGACCAGAAATTTCCGAGCGCGGAGTGTGCAAACTTTTAATATTTACCCGGTTTATTTGACGTGTGTGAATTTTTTTCTCAGGAATTCATCAAAATAGTCCCACGGCTGATGCCACCGTTGGATAGAGCTTGTCTAGAGGAACATTTTGAGTGGTCACACGGCCGAATCGGACCAGAAATTTCCGAGCGCGGAGCGTGCAAACTTTTAATATTTACCCGGTTTATTTGACGTGTGTCTACTTCTATCTCAGGAATTCATCAAGATAGTCGCACGACTGATCGCACCGATGGATAGAGCTTGTCTAGAGGAACATTTTGAGAGGTTACTCGGCCGAATCTGACCAGAAATTTCCGAGTGTGGAGCTTGCAAACTTTTAATATTTACCCGGTTTATTTGACGTGTGTGAATTTTTTTCTCAGGAATTCATCAAAATAGTCCCACGGCTGATGCCACCGTTGGATAGAGCTTGTCTAGAGGAACATTTTCAGTGGTCACACGGCCGAATCGGACCAGAAATTTCCGAGCGCCGAGCGTGCAAACTTTTAATATTTACCCGGTTTATTTGACGTTTGTGAATTTTTTTCTCAGAAATTCATCAAAATAGTCCCACAACTGATCCGACCGTTGGATAGAGCTTGTCTAGAGGAACATTTTGAGAGGTTACTCGGCCGAATCTGACCAGAAATTTCCGAGTGTGGAGCTTGCAAACTTTTAATATTTACCCGGTTTATTTGACGTGTGTGAATTTTTTTCTCAGGAATTCATCAAAATAGTCCCACGGCTGATGCCACCGTTGGATAGAGCTTGTCTAGAGGAACATTTTGAGTGGTCACACGGCCGAATCGGACCAGAAATTTCCGAGCGCCGAGCGTGCAAACTTTTAATATTTACCCGGTTTATTTGACGTTTGTGAATTTTTTTCTCAGGAATTCATCAAAATTGTCCCACGACTGATACCACCGTTGGATAGAGCTTGTCTAGAGGAACATTTTGAGTGGTCACACGGCCGAATCAGACCAGAAATTTCCGAGCGCCGAGCGTGCAAACTTTTAATATTTACCCGGTTTATTTGACGTTTGTGAATTTTTTTCTCAGGAATTCATCAAAATTGTCCCACGACTGATCGCACCGTTGGATAGAGCTTGTCTAAAAGAACATTTTGAGAGGATACTCGGCCGAATCTGACCAGAAATTTCCGAGCGCGGAGCGTGCAAACTTTTAATCTTTACCCGGTTTATTTGACGTGTGTGAATTTTTTTCTCAGGAATTCATCAAAATTGTCCCACGACTGATACCACCGTTGGATAGAGCTTGTCTAGAGGAACATTTTGAGTGGTCACAAGGCCGAATCTGACTAGAAATTTCCGAGTGTGGAACGTGCAAACTTTTGATAATTACCCGGTTTATTTGACGTGTGTGAATTTTTTTCTCAGGAATTCATAAAAATAGTCCCACAACTGATCCCACCGTTGGATAGAGCTTATCTAGAGGAACATTTTGAGTGGTCACAAGGCCGAATCTGACTAGAAATTTCCGAGTGTGGAACGTGCAAACTTTTGATAATTACCCGGTTTATTTGACGTGTGTGAATTTTTTTCTCAGGAATTCATCAAAATAGTCCCCCGACTGATCCGACCGTTGGATAGAGCTTATCTAGAGGAACATTTTGAGTGGTCACAAGGCCGAATCTGACTAGAAATTTCCGAGTGTGGAACGTGCAAACTTTTGATAACTACCCGGTTTATTTGACGTGTGTGAATTTTTTTCTCAGGAATTCATCAAA
Organism: Euwallacea similis; assembly: GCF_039881205.1. Classification (NCBI taxonomy): domain Eukaryota; kingdom Metazoa; phylum Arthropoda; class Insecta; order Coleoptera; family Curculionidae; genus Euwallacea; species Euwallacea similis. The sequence goes on from NW_027098669.1 coordinate 248,887, forward strand.
ATAGTCCCACGGCTGATGCCACCGTTGGATAGAGCTTGTCTAGAGGAACATTTTGAGTGGTCACACGGCCGAATCGGAATAGAAATTTCCGAGCGCGGAGCGTGCAAACTTTTAATCTTTACCCGGTTTATTTGACGTGTGTGAATTTTTTTCTCAGGCATTCATCAAAATAGTCCCACGGCTGATGCCACCGTTGGATAGAGCTTGTCTAGAGGAACATTTTGAGTGGTCACACGGCCGAATCGGACCAGAAATTTCCGAGCGCGGAGCGTGCAAACTTTTAATATTTACCCGGTTTATTTGAAGTGTGTCTACTTCTATCTCAGGAATTCATCAAGATAGTCGCACGACTGATCGCACCGATGGATAGAGCTTGTCTAGAGGAACATTTTGAGTGGTCACACGGCCTAATCAGACCAGAAATTTCCGAGTGTGGAGCGTGCAAACTTTTAATATTTACCCGGTTTATTTGACGTTTGTGGATTTTTTTCTCAGGAATTCATCAAAATAGTCCCACGACTGATCCCACCGTTGGATGGAGCTTGTCTTGAGGAACATTTTGAGTGGTCACACGGCCGAATCTGACCAGAAATTTCCGAGTGTGGAGCGTGCAAACTTTTAATATTTACCCGGTTTATTTGACGTTTGTGGATTTTTTTCTCAGGAATTCATCAAAATAGTCCCACGACTGATCCCACCGTTGGATAGCGCTTGTCTAGAGGAACATTTTGAGTGGTCACACGGCCGAATCGGACCAGAAATTTCCGAGTGTGGAGTGTGCAAACTTTTTATATTTACCCGGTTTATTTGACGTGTGTCTACTTCTATCTCAGGAATTCATCAAAATAGTCCCACGACTGATCGCACCGTTGGATAGAGCTAGTCTAGAGGAACATTTTGAATGGTCACACGGCCGAATCGGACCAGAAATTTCCGAGCGCGGAGCGTGCAAACTTTTAATATTTACCCGGTTTATTTGACGTGTGTCTACTTCTATCTCAGGAATTCATCAAAATAGTCCCACGACTGATCGCACCGTTGGATAGAGCTTGTCTAGAGGAACATTTTGAATGGTCACACGGCCGAATCGGACCAGAAATTTCCGAGCGCGGAGCGTGCAAACTTTTAATATTTACCCGGTTTATTTGACGTGTGTCTACTTCTATCTCAGGAATTCATCAAAATAGTCCCACGACTGATCCCACCGTTGGATAGAGCTTGTCTAGAGGAACATTTTGACTGGTCACACGGCCGAATCGGACCAGAAATTTCCGAGTGTGGAGTGTGCAAACTTTTAATATTTACCCGGTTTATTTGACGTGTGTGAATTTTTTTCTCAGAAATTCATCAAAATAGTCCCACAACTGATCCGACCGTTGGATAGAGCTTGTCTAGAGGAACATTTTGAGAGGTTACTCGGCCGAATCTGACCAGAAATTTCCGAGTGTGGAACGTGCAAACTTTTGATAATTACCCGGTTTATTTGACGTGTGTGAATTTTTTTCTCAGGAATTCATCAAAATAGTCCCCCGACTGATCCGACCGTTGGATAGAGCTTATCTAGAGGAACATTTTGAGTGATCACAAGGCCGAATCTGACTAGAAATTTCCGAGTGTGGAACGTGCAAACTTTTGATAATTACCCGGTTTATTTGACGTGTGTGAATTTTTTTCTCAGGAATTCATCAAAATAGTCCCACGGCTGATGCCACCGTTGGATAGAGCTTGTCTAGAGGAACATTTGGAGAGGTTACTCGGCCGAATCTGACCAGAAATTTCCGAGCGCGGAGCGTGCAAACTTTTAATATTTACCCGGTTTATTTGACGTTTGTGAATTTTTTTCTCAGAAATTCATCAAAATAGTCCCACAACTGATCCGACCGTTGGATAGAGCTTGTCTAGAGGAACATTTTGAGAGGTTACTCGGCCGAATCTGACCAGAAATTACCGAGTGCAGAGCGTGCAAACTTTTAATATTTACCCGGTTTATTTGACGTGTGTGAATTTTTTTCTCAGAAATTCATCAAAATAGTCCCACAACTGATCCGACCGTTGGATAGAGCTTGTCTAGAGGAACATTTTGAGAGGTTACTCGGCCGAATCTGACCAGAAATTTCCGAGCGCGGAGCGTGCAAACTTTTAATATTTACCCGGTTTATTTGACGTTTGTGAATTTTTTTCTCAGAAATTCATCAAAATAGTCCCACGGCTGATGCCACCGTTGGATAGAGCTTGTCTAGAGGAACATTTTGAGAGGTTACTCGGCCGAATCTGACCAGAAATTTCCGAGCGCGGAGTGTGCAAACTTTTAATATTTACCCGGTTTATTTGACGTGTGTGAATTTTTTTCTCAGGAATTCATCAAAATAGTCCCACGGCTGATGCCACCGTTGGATAGAGCTTGTCTAGAGGAACATTTTGAGTGGTCACACGGCCGAATCGGACCAGAAATTTCCGAGCGCGGAGCGTGCAAACTTTTAATATTTACCCGGTTTATTTGACGTTTGTGAATTTTTTTCTCAGAAATTCATCAAAATAGTCCCACGGCTGATGCCACCGTTGGATAGAGCTTGTCTAGAGGAACATTTTGAGAGGTTACTCGGCCGAATCTGACCAGAAATTTCCGAGTGTGGAGCTTGCAAACTTTTAATATTTACCCGGTTTATTTGACGTGTGTGAATTTTTTTCTCAGGAATTCATCAAAATAGTCCCACGGCTGATGCCACCGTTGGATAGAGCTTGTCTAGAGGAACATTTTGAGTGGTCACACGGCCGAATCGGACCAGAAATTTCCGAGCGCCGAGCGTGCAAACTTTTAATATTTACCCGGTTTATTTGACGTTTGTGAATTTTTTTCTCAGGAATTCATCAAAATTGTCCCACGACTGATACCACCGTTGGATAGAGCTTGTCTAGAGGAACATTTTGAGTGGTCACACGGCCGAATCAGACCAGAAATTTCCGAGCGCCGAGCGTGCAAACTTTTAATATTTACCCGGTTTATTTGACGTTTGTGAATTTTTTTCTCAGAAATTCATCAAAATAGTCCCACAACTGATCCGACCGTTGGATAGAGCTTGTCTAGAGGAACATTTTGAGAGGTTACTCGGCCGAATCTGACCAGAAATTTCCGAGTGTGGAGCTTGCAAACTTTTAATATTTACCCGGTTTATTTGACGTGTGTGAATTTTTTTCTCAGGAATTCATCAAAATAGTCCCACGGCTGATGCCACCGTTGGATAGAGCTTGTCTAGAGGAACATTTTGAGTGGTCACACGGCCGAATCGGACCAGAAATTTCCGAGCGCCGAGCGTGCAAACTTTTAATATTTACCCGGTTTATTTGACGTTTGTGAATTTTTTTCTCAGGAATTCATCAAAATTGTCCCACGACTGATACCACCGTTGGATAGAGCTTGTCTAGAGGAACATTTTGAGTGGTCACACGGCCGAATCAGACCAGAAATTTCCGAGCGCCGAGCGTGCAAACTTTTAATATTTACCCGGTTTATTTGACGTTTGTGAATTTTTTTCTCAGGAATTCATCAAAATTGTCCCACGACTGATCGCACCGTTGGATAGAGCTTGTCTAAAAGAACATTTTGAGAGGATACTCGGCCGAATCTGACCAGAAATTTCCGAGCGCGGAGCGTGCAAACTTTTAATCTTTACCCGGTTTATTTGACGTGTGTGAATTTTTTTCTCAGGAATTCATCAAAATAGTCCCACGGCTGATGCCACCGTTGGATAGAGCTTGTCTAGAGGAACATTTTCAGTGGTCACACGGCCGAATCGGACCAGAAATTTCCGAGCGCCGAGCGTGCAAACTTTTAATATTTACCCGGTTTATTTGACGTTTGTGAATTTTTTTCTCAGAAATTCATCAAAATAGTCCCACAACTGATCCGACCGTTGGATAGAGCTTGTCTAGAGGAACATTTTGAGAGGTTACTCGGCCGAATCTGACCAGAAATTTCCGAGTGTGGAGCTTGCAAACTTTTAATATTTACCCGGTTTATTTGACGTGTGTGAATTTTTTTCTCAGGAATTCATCAAAATAGTCCCACGGCTGATGCCACCGTTGGATAGAGCTTGTCTAGAGGAACATTTTGAGTGGTCACACGGCCGAATCGGACCAGAAATTTCCGAGCGCCGAGCGTGCAAACTTTTAATATTTACCCGGTTTATTTGACGTTTGTGAATTTTTTTCTCAGGAATTCATCAAAATTGTCCCACGACTGATACCACCGTTGGATAGAGCTTGTCTAGAGGAACATTTTGAGTGGTCACACGGCCGAATCAGACCAGAAATTTCCGAGCGCCGAGCGTGCAAACTTTTAATATTTACCCGGTTTATTTGACGTTTGTGAATTTTTTTCTCAGGAATTCATCAAAATTGTCCCACGACTGATCGCACCGTTGGATAGAGCTTGTCTAAAAGAACATTTTGAGAGGATACTCGGCCGAATCTGACCAGAAATTTCCGAGCGCGGAGCGTGCAAACTTTTAATCTTTACCCGGTTTATTTGACGTGTGTGAATTTTTTTCTCAGGAATTCATCAAAATTGTCCCACGACTGATACCACCGTTGGATAGAGCTTGTCTAGAGGAACATTTTGAGTGGTCACACGGCCGAATCAGACCAGAAATTTCTGAGCGCGGAGCGTGCAAACTATTGATAATTACCCGGTTTATTTGACGTATGTGAATTTTTTTCTCAGGAATTCATAAAAATAGTCCCACAACTGATCCCACCGTTGGATAGAGCTTATCTAGAGGAACATTTTGAGTGGTCACAAGGCCGAATCTGACTAGAAATTTCCGAGTGTGGAACGTGCAAACTTTTGATAATTACCCGGTTTATTTGACGTGTGTGAATTTTTTTCTCAGGAATTCATCAAAATAGTCCCCCGACTGATCCGACCGTTGGATAGAGCTTATCTAGAGGAACATTTTGAGTGGTCACAAGGCCGAATCTGACTAGAAATTTCCGAGTGTGGAACGTGCAAACTTTTGATAACTACCCGGTTTATTTGACGTGTGTGAATTTTTTTCTCAGGAATTCATCAAAATAGTCCCACGGCTGATGCCACCGTTGGATAGAGCTTGTCTAGAGGAACATTTTGAGTGGTCACACGGCCGAATCGGAATAGAAATTTCCGAGCGCGGAGCGTGCAAACTTTTAATCTTTACCCGGTTTATTTGACGTGTGTGAATTTTTTTCTCAGGCATTCATCAAAATAGTCCCACGGCTGATGCCACCGTTGGATAGAGCTTGTCTAGAGGAACATTTTGAGTGGTCACACGGCCGAATCGGACCAGAAATTTCCGAGCGCGGAGCGTGCAAACTTTTAATATTTACCCGGTTTATTTGAAGTGTGTCTACTTCTATCTCAGGAATTCATCAAGATAGTCGCACGACTGATCGCACCGATGGATAGAGCTTGTCTAGAGGAACATTTTGAGTGGTCACACGGCCTAATCAGACCAGAAATTTCCGAGTGTGGAGCGTGCAAACTTTTAATATTTACCCGGTTTATTTGACGTTTGTGGATTTTTTTCTCAGGAATTCATCAAAATAGTCCCACGACTGATCCCACCGTAGGATGGAGCTTGTCTTGAGGAACATTTTGAGTGGTCACACGGCCGAATCTGACCAGAAATTTCCGAGTGTGGAGCGTGCAAACTTTTAATATTTACCCGGTTTATTTGACGTTTGTGGATTTTTTTCTCAGGAATTCATCAAAATAGTCCCACGACTGATCCCACCGTTGGATAGCGCTTGTCTAGAGGAACATTTTGAGTGGTCACACGGCCGAATCGGACCAGAAATTTCCGAGTGTGGAGTGTGCAAACTTTTTATATTTACCCGGTTTATTTGACGTGTGTCTACTTCTATCTCAGGAATTCATCAAAATAGTCCCACGACTGATCGCACCGTTGGATAGAGCTAGTCTAGAGGAACATTTTGAATGGTCACACGGCCGAATCGGACCAGAAATTTCCGAGCGCGGAGCGTGCAAACTTTTAATATTTACCCGGTTTATTTGACGTGTGTCTACTTCTATCTCAGGAATTCATCAAAATAGTCCCACGACTGATCGCACCGTTGGATAGAGCTTGTCTAGAGGAACATTTTGAATGGTCACACGGCCGAATCGGACCAGAAATTTCCGAGCGCGGAGCGTGCAAACTTTTAATATTTACCCGGTTTATTTGACGTGTGTCTACTTCTATCTCAGGAATTCATCAAAATAGTCCCACGACTGATCCCACCGTTGGATAGAGCTTGTCTAGAGGAACATTTTGACTGGTCACACGGCCGAATCGGACCAGAAATTTCCGAGTGTGGAGTGTGCAAACTTTTAATATTTACCCGGTTTATTTGACGTGTGTGAATTTTTTTCTCAGAAATTCATCAAAATAGTCCCACAACTGATCCGACCGTTGGATAGAGCTTGTCTAGAGGAACATTTTGAGAGGTTACTCGGCCGAATCTGACCAGAAATTTCCGAGTGTGGAACGTGCAAACTTTTGATAATTACCCGGTTTATTTGACGTGTGTGAATTTTTTTCTCAGGAATTCATCAAAATAGTCCCCCGACTGATCCGACCGTTGGATAGAGCTTATCTAGAGGAACATTTTGAGTGATCACAAGGCCGAATCTGACTAGAAATTTCCGAGTGTGGAACGTGCAAACTTTTGATAATTACCCGGTTTATTTGACGTGTGTGAATTTTTTTCTCAGGAATTCATCAAAATAGTCCCACGGCTGATGCCACCGTTGGATAGAGCTTGTCTAGAGGAACATTTGGAGAGGTTACTCGGCCGAATCTGACCAGAAATTTCCGAGCGCGGAGCGTGCAAACTTTTAATATTTACCCGGTTTATTTGACGTTTGTGAATTTTTTTCTCAGAAATTCATCAAAATAGTCCCACAACTGATCCGACCGTTGGATAGAGCTTGTCTAGAGGAACATTTTGAGAGGTTACTCGGCCGAATCTGACCAGAAATTACCGAGTGCAGAGCGTGCAAACTTTTAATATTTACCCGGTTTATTTGACGTGTGTGAATTTTTTTCTCAGAAATTCATCAAAATAGTCCCACAACTGATCCGACCGTTGGATAGAGCTTGTCTAGAGGAACATTTTGAGAGGTTACTCGGCCGAATCTGACCAGAAATTTCCGAGCGCGGAGCGTGCAAACTTTTAATATTTACCCGGTTTATTTGACGTTTGTGAATTTTTTTCTCAGAAATTCATCAAAATAGTCCCACGGCTGATGCCACCGTTGGATAGAGCTTGTCTAGAGGAACATTTTGAGAGGTTACTCGGCCGAATCTGACCAGAAATTTCCGAGCGCGGAGTGTGCAAACTTTTAATATTTACCCGGTTTATTTGACGTGTGTGAATTTTTTTCTCAGGAATTCATCAAAATAGTCCCACGGCTGATGCCACCGTTGGATAGAGCTTGTCTAGAGGAACATTTTGAGTGGTCACACGGCCGAATCGGACCAGAAATTTCCGAGCGCGGAGCGTGCAAACTTTTAATATTTACCCGGTTTATTTGACGTGTGTCTACTTCTATCTCAGGAATTCATCAAGATAGTCGCACGACTGATCGCACCGATGGATAGAGCTTGTCTAGAGGAACATTTTGAGAGGTTACTCGGCCGAATCTGACCAGAAATTTCCGAGTGTGGAGCTTGCAAACTTTTAATATTTACCCGGTTTATTTGACGTGTGTGAATTTTTTTCTCAGGAATTCATCAAAATAGTCCCACGGCTGATGCCACCGTTGGATAGAGCTTGTCTAGAGGAACATTTTCAGTGGTCACACGGCCGAATCGGACCAGAAATTTCCGAGCGCCGAGCGTGCAAACTTTTAATATTTACCCGGTTTATTTGACGTTTGTGAATTTTTTTCTCAGAAATTCATCAAAATAGTCCCACAACTGATCCGACCGTTGGATAGAGCTTGTCTAGAGGAACATTTTGAGAGGTTACTCGGCCGAATCTGACCAGAAATTTCCGAGTGTGGAGCTTGCAAACTTTTAATATTTACCCGGTTTATTTGACGTGTGTGAATTTTTTTCTCAGGAATTCATCAAAATAGTCCCACGGCTGATGCCACCGTTGGATAGAGCTTGTCTAGAGGAACATTTTGAGTGGTCACACGGCCGAATCGGACCAGAAATTTCCGAGCGCCGAGCGTGCAAACTTTTAATATTTACCCGGTTTATTTGACGTTTGTGAATTTTTTTCTCAGGAATTCATCAAAATTGTCCCACGACTGATACCACCGTTGGATAGAGCTTGTCTAGAGGAACATTTTGAGTGGTCACACGGCCGAATCAGACCAGAAATTTCCGAGCGCCGAGCGTGCAAACTTTTAATATTTACCCGGTTTATTTGACGTTTGTGAATTTTTTTCTCAGGAATTCATCAAAATTGTCCCACGACTGATCGCACCGTTGGATAGAGCTTGTCTAAAAGAACATTTTGAGAGGATACTCGGCCGAATCTGACCAGAAATTTCCGAGCGCGGAGCGTGCAAACTTTTAATCTTTACCCGGTTTATTTGACGTGTGTGAATTTTTTTCTCAGGAATTCATCAAAATTGTCCCACGACTGATACCACCGTTGGATAGAGCTTGTCTAGAGGAACATTTTGAGTGGTCACACGGCCGAATCAGACCAGAAATTTCTGAGCGCGGAGCGGGCAAACTATTGATAATTACCCGGTTTATTTGACGTGTGTGAATTTTTTTCTCAGGAATTCATAAAAATAGTCCCATGACAGATCGCACCGTTGGATAGAGCTTGTCTAGAGGAACATTTTGAGTGGTCACACGGCCGAATCAGACCAGAAATTTCTGAGCGCGGAGCGTGCAAACTATTGATAATTACCCGGTTTATTTGACGTATGTGAATTTTTTTCTCAGGAATTCATAAAAATAGTCCCACAACTGATCCCACCGTTGGATAGAGCTTATCTAGAGGAACATTTTGAGTGGTCACAAGGCCGAATCTGACTAGAAATTTCCGAGTGTGGAACGTGCAAACTTTTGATAATTACCCGGTTTATTTGACGTGTGTGAATTTTTTTCTCAGGAATTCATCAAAATAGTCCCCCGACTGATCCGACCGTTGGATAGAGCTTATCTAGAGGAACATTTTGAGTGGTCACAAGGCCGAATCTGACTAGAAATTTCCGAGTGTGGAACGTGCAAACTTTTGATAATTACCCGGTTTATTTGACGTGTGTGAATTTTTTTCTCAGGAATTCATCAAAATAGTCCCACGGCTGATGCCACCGTTGGATAGAGCTTGTCTAGAGGAACATTTTGAGTGGTCACACGGCCGAATCGGAATAGAAATTTCCGAGCGCGGAGCGTGCAAACTTTTAATCTTTACCCGGTTTATTTGACGTTTGTTGATTTTTTTTTCAGGAATTCATCAAAATAGTCCCACAACAGATCCCACCGTTGGATAGAGCTTGTCTAGAGGAACATTTTGAGAGGTTACTCGACCGAATCTGACCAGAAATTTCCGAGCGCGGAGCGTGCAAACTTTTAATATTTACCCGGTTTATTTGACGTTTGTGAATTTTTTTCTCAGAAATTCATCAAAATAGTCCCACAACTGATCCGACCGTTGGATAGAGCTTGTCTAGAGGAACATTTTGAGATGTTACTCGGCCGAATCTGACCAGAAATTTCCGAGTGTGGAGCGTGCAAACTTTTAATATTTACCCGGTTTATTTGACGTGTGTGAATTTTTTTCTCAGGAATTCATCAAAATAGTCCCCCGACTGATCCGACCGTTGGATAGAGCTTATCTAGAGGAACATTTTGAGTGGTCACAAGGCCGAATCTGACTAGAAATTTCCGAGTGTGGAACGTGCAAACTTTTGATAATTACCCGGTTTATTTGACGTGTGTGAATTTTTTTCTCAGGAATTCATCAAAATAGTCCCACGGCTGATGCCACCGTTGGATAGAGCTTGTCTAGAGGAACATTTTGAGTGGTCACACGGCCGAATCGGAATAGAAATTTCCGAGCGCGGAGCGTGCAAACTTTTAATCTTTACCCGGTTTATTTGACGTGTGTGAATTTTTTTCTCAGGCATTCATCAAAATAGTCCCACGGCTGATGCCACCGTTGGATAGAGCTTGTCTAGAGGAACATTTTGAGTGGTCACACGGCCGAATCGGACCAGAAATTTCCGAGTGTGGAGCGTGCAAACTTTTAATATTTACCCGGTTTATTTGAAGTGTGTCTACTTCTATCTCAGGAATTCATCAAGATAGTCGCACGACTGATCGCACCGATGGATAGAGCTTGTCTAGAGGAACATTTTGAGTGGCCACACGGCCTAATCAGACCAGAAATTTCCGAGTGTGGAGCGTGCAAACTTTTAATATTTACCCGGTTTATTTGACGTTTGTGGATTTTTTTCTCAGGAATTCATCAAAATAGTCCCACGACTGATCCCACCGTTGGATGGAGCTTGTCTTGAGGAACATTTTGAGTGGTCACACGGCCGAATCTGACCAGAAATTTCCGAGTGTGGAGCGTGCAAACTTTTAATATTTACCCGGTTTATTTGACGTGTGTCTACTTCTATCTCAGGAATTCATCAAAATAGTCCCACGACTGATCGCACCGTTGGATAGAGCTAGTCTAGAGGAACATTTTGAATGGTCACACGGCCGAATCGGACCAGAAATTTCCGAGCGCGGAGCGTGCAAACTTTTAATATTTACCCGGTTTATTTGACGTTTGTTGATTTTTTTTTCAGGAATTCATCAAAATAGTCCCACGACTGATCGCACCGTTGGATAGAGCTTGTCTAGAGGAACATTTTGAATGGTCACACGGCCGAATCGGACCAGAAATTTCCGAGCGCGGAGCGTGCAAACTTTTAATATTTACCCGGTTTATTTGACGTGTGTCTACTTCTATCTCAGGAATTCATCAAAATAGTCCCACGACTGATCCCACCGTTGGATAGAGCTTGTCTAGAGGAACATTTTGACTGGTCACACGGCCGAATCGGACCAGAAATTTCCGAGTGTGGAGCGTGCAAACTTTTAATATTTACCCGGTTTATTTGACGTTTGTGGATTTTTTTCTCAGGAATTCATCAAAATAGTCCCACGACTGATCCCACCGTTGGATGGAGCTTGTCTTGAGGAACATTTTGAGTGGTCACACGGCCGAATCTGACCAGAAATTTCCGAGTGTGGAGCGTGCAAACTTTTAATATTTACCCGGTTTATTTGACGTTTGTGGATTTTTTTCTCAGGAATTCATCAAAATAGTCCCACGACTGATCCCACCGTTGGATAGCGCTTGTCTAGAGGAACATTTTGAGTGGTCACACGGCCGAATCGGACCAGAAATTTCCGAGTGTGGAGTGTGCAAACTTTTAATATTTACCCGGTTTATTTGACGTGTGTCTACTTCTATCTCAGGAATTCATCAAAATAGTCCCACGACTGATCGCACCGTTGGATAGAGCTAGTCTAGAGGAACATTTTGAATGGTCACACGGCCGAATCGGACCAGAAATTTCCGAGCGCGGAGCGTGCAAACTTTTAATATTTACCCGGTTTATTTGACGTTTGTTGATTTTTTTTTCAGGAATTCATCAAAATAGTCCCACGACTGATCGCACCGTTGGATAGAGCTTGTCTAGAGGAACATTTTGAATGGTCACACGGCCGAATCGGACCAGAAATTTCCGAGCGCGGAGCGTGCAAACTTTTAATATTTACCCGGTTTATTTGACGTGTGTCTACTTCTATCTCAGGAATTCATCAAAATAGTCCCACGACTGATCCCACCGTTGGATAGAGCTTGTCTAGAGGAACATTTTGACTGGTCACACGGCCGAATCGGACCAGAAATTTCCGAGTGTGGAGTGTGCAAACTTTTAATATTTACCCGGTTTATTTGACGTGTGTGAATTTTTTTCTCAGAAATTCATCAAAATAGTCCCACAACTGATCCGACCGTTGGATAGAGCTTGTCTAGAGGAACATTTTGAGAGGTTACTCGGCCGAATCTGACCAGAAATTTCCGAGTGTGGAACGTGCAAACTTTTGATAATTACCCGGTTTATTTGACGTGTGTGAATTTTTTTCTCAGGAATTCATCAAAATAGTCCCCCGACTGATCCGACCGTTGGATAGAGCTTATCTAGAGGAACATTTTGAGTGATCACAAGGCCGAATCTGACTAGAAATTTCCGAGTGTGGAACGTGCAAACTTTTGATAATTACCCGGTTTATTTGACGTGTGTGAATTTTTTTCTCAGGAATTCATCAAAATAGTCCCACGGCTGATGCCACCGTTGGATAGAGCTTGTCTAGAGGAACATTTTGAGAGGTTACTCGGCCGAATCTGACCAGAAATTTCCGAGCGCGGAGCGTGCAAACTTTTAATATTTACCCGGTTTATTTGACGTTTGTGAATTTTTTTCTCAGAAATTCATCAAAATAGTCCCACAACTGATCCGACCGTTGGATAGAGCTAGTCTAGAGGAACATTTTGAGTGGTCACACGGCCGAATCTGACCAGAAATTTCCGAGTGCGGAGCGTGCAAACTTTTAATATTTACCCGGTTTATTTGACGTTTGTTGATTTTTTTTTCAGGAATTCATCAAAATAGTCCCACAACAGATCCCACCGTTGGATAGAGCTTGTCTAGAGGAACATTTTGAGAGGTTACTCGACCGAATCTGACCAGAAATTTCCGAGCGCGGAGCGTGCAAACTTTTAATATTTACCCGGTTTATTTGACGTGTGTGAATTTTTTTCTCAGGAATTCATCAAAATTGTCCCACGACTGATACCACCGTTGGATAGAGCTTGTCTAGAGGAACATTTTGAGTGGTCACACGGCCGAATCAGACCAGAAATTTCTGAGCGCGGAGCGGGCAAACTATTGATAATTACCCGGTTTATTTGACGTGTGTGAATTTTTTTCTCAGGAATTCATAAAAATAGTCCCATGACAGATCGCACCGTTGGATAGAGCTTGTCTAGAGGAACATTTTGAGTGGTCACACGGCCGAATCAGACCAGAAATTTCTGAGCGCGGAGCGTGCAAACTATTGATAATTACCCGGTTTATTTGACGTATGTGAATTTTTTTCTCAGGAATTCATAAAAATAGTCCCACAACTGATCCCACCGTTGGATAGAGCTTATCTAGAGGAACATTTTGAGTGGTCACAAGGCCGAATCTGACTAGAAATTTCCGAGTGTGGAACGTGCAAACTTTTGATAATTACCCGGTTTATTTGACGTGTGTGAATTTTTTTCTCAGGAATTCATCAAAATAGTCCCCCGACTGATCCGACCGTTGGATAGAGCTTATCTAGAGGAACATTTTGAGTGGTCACAAGGCCGAATCTGACTAGAAATTTCCGAGTGTGGAACGTGCAAACTTTTGATAATTACCCGGTTTATTTGACGTGTGTGAATTTTTTTCTCAGGAATTCATCAAAATAGTCCCACGGCTGATGCCACCGTTGGATAGAGCTTGTCTAGAGGAACATTTTGAGTGGTCACACGGCCGAATCGGAATAGAAATTTCCGAGCGCGGAGCGTGCAAACTTTTAATCTTTACCCGGTTTATTTGACGTGTGTGAATTTTTTTCTCAGGCATTCATCAAAATAGTCCCACGGCTGATGCCACCGTTGGATAGAGCTTGTCTAGAGGAACATTTTGAGTGGTCACACGGCCGAATCGGACCAGAAATTTCCGAGTGTGGAGCGTGCAAACTTTTAATATTTACCCGGTTTATTTGAAGTGTGTCTACTTCTATCTCAGGAATTCATCAAGATAGTCGCACGACTGATCGCACCGATGGATAGAGCTTGTCTAGAGGAACATTTTGAGTGGCCACACGGCCTAATCAGACCAGAAATTTCCGAGTGTGGAGCGTGCAAACTTTTAATATTTACCCGGTTTATTTGACGTTTGTGGATTTTTTTCTCAGGAATTCATCAAAATAGTCCCACGGCTGATGCCACCGTTGGATAGAGCTTGTCTAGAGGAACATTTTGAGTGGTCACACGGCCGAATCTGACCAGAAATTTCCGAGCGCGAAGCTAGCAAACTTTTAATATTTACCCGGTTTATTTGACGTGTGTGAATTTTTTTCTCAGGAATTCATCAAAATAGTCCCACGACTGATCCCACCGTTGGATAGCGCTTGTCTAGAGGAACATTTTGAGTGGTCACACGGCCGAATCGGACCAGAAATTTCCGAGTGTGGAGTGTGCAAACTTTTAATATTTACCCGGTTTATTTGACGTGTGTCTACTTCTATCTCAGGAATTCATCAAAATAGTCCCACGACTGATCGCACCGTTGGATAGAGCTAGTCTAGAGGAACATTTTGAATGGTCACACGGCCGAATCGGACCAGAAATTTCCGAGCGCGGAGCGTGCAAACTTTTAATATTTACCCGGTTTATTTGACGTGTGTCTACTTCTATCTCAGGAATTCATCAAAATAGTCCCACGACTGATCGCACCGTTGGATAGAGCTTGTCTAGAGGAACATTTTGAATGGTCACACGGCCGAATCGGACCAGAAATTTCCGAGCGCGGAGCGTGCAAACTTTTAATATTTACCCGGTTTATTTGACGTGTGTCTACTTCTATCTCAGGAATTCATCAAAATAGTCCCACGACTGATCCCACCGTTGGATAGAGCTTGTCTAGAGGAACATTTTGACTGGTCACACGGCCGAATCGGACCAGAAATTTCCGAGTGTGGAGTGTGCAAACTTTTAATATTTACCCGGTTTATTTGACGTGTGTGAATTTTTTTCTCAGAAATTCATCAAAATAGTCCCACAACTGATCCGACCGTTGGATAGAGCTTGTCTAGAGGAACATTTTGAGAGGTTACTCGGCCGAATCTGACCAGAAATTTCCGAGTGTGGAACGTGCAAACTTTTGATAATTACCCGGTTTATTTGACGTGTGTGAATTTTTTTCTCAGGAATTCATCAAAATAGTCCCCCGACTGATCCGACCGTTGGATAGAGCTTATCTAGAGGAACATTTTGAGTGATCACAAGGCCGAATCTGACTAGAAATTTCCGAGTGTGGAACGTGCAAACTTTTGATAATTACCCGGTTTATTTGACGTGTGTGAATTTTTTTCTCAGGAATTCATCAAAATAGTCCCACGGCTGATGCCACCGTTGGATAGAGCTTGTCTAGAGGAACATTTTGAGAGGTTACTCGGCCGAATCTGACCAGAAATTTCCGAGCGCGGAGCGTGCAAACTTTTAATATTTACCCGGTTTATTTGACGTTTGTGAATTTTTTTCTCAGAAATTCATCAAAATAGTCCCACAACTGATCCGACCGTTGGATAGAGCTAGTCTAGAGGAACATTTTGAGTGGTCACACGGCCGAATCTGACCAGAAATTTCCGAGTGCGGAGCGTGCAAACTTTTAATATTTACCCGGTTTATTTGACGTTTGTTGATTTTTTTTTCAGGAATTCATCAAAATAGTCCCACAACAGATCCCACCGTTGGATAGAGCTTGTCTAGAGGAACATTTTGAGAGGTTACTCGACCGAATCTGACCAGAAATTTCCGAGCGCGGAGCGTGCAAACTTTTAATATTTACCCGGTTTATTTGACGTTTGTGAATTTTTTTCTCAGAAATTCATCAAAATAGTCCCACAACTGATCCGACCGTTGGATAGAGCTTGTCTAGAGGAACATTTTGAGATGTTACTCGGCCGAATCTGACCAGAAATTTCCGAGTGTGGAGCGTGCAAACTTTTAATATTTACCCGGTTTATTTGACGTGTGTGAATTTTTTTCTCAGGAATTCATCAAAATAGTCCCACGGCTGATGCCACCGTTGGATAGAGCTTGTCTAGAGGAACATTTTGAGTGGTCACACGGCCGAATCTGACCAGAAATTTCCGAGCGCGGAGCGTGCAAACTTTTAATCTTTACCCGGTTTATTTGACGTGTGTGAATTTTTTTCTCAGGAATTCATCAAAATTGTCCCACGACTGATACCACTGTTGGATAGAGCTTGTCTTGAGGAACATTTTGAGTGGTCACACGGCCGAATCGGACCAGAAATTTCCGAGCGCGGAGTGTGCAAACTTTTAATATTTACCCGGTTTATTTGACGTGTGTGAATTTTTTTCTCAGGAATTCATCAAAATAGTCCCACGGCTGATGCCACCGTTGGATAGAGCTTGTCTAGAGGAACATTTTGAGTGGTCACACGGCCGAATCGGACCAGAAATTTCCGAGCGCGGAGCGTGCAAACTTTTAATATTTACCCGGTTTATTTGACGTGTGTCTACTTCTATCTCAGGAATTCATCAAGATAGTCGCACGACTGATCGCACCGATGGATAGAGCTTGTCTAGAGGAACATTTTGAGAGGTTACTCGGCCGAATCTGACCAGAAATTTCCGAGTGTGGAGCTTGCAAACTTTTAATATTTACCCGGTTTATTTGACGTGTGTGAATTTTTTTCTCAGGAATTCATCAAAATAGTCCCACGGCTGATGCCACCGTTGGATAGAGCTTGTCTAGAGGAACATTTTCAGTGGTCACACGGCCGAATCGGACCAGAAATTTCCGAGCGCCGAGCGTGCAAACTTTTAATATTTACCCGGTTTATTTGACGTTTGTGAATTTTTTTCTCAGAAATTCATCAAAATAGTCCCACAACTGATCCGACCGTTGGATAGAGCTTGTCTAGAGGAACATTTTGAGAGGTTACTCGGCCGAATCTGACCAGAAATTTCCGAGTGTGGAGCTTGCAAACTTTTAATATTTACCCGGTTTATTTGACGTGTGTGAATTTTTTTCTCAGGAATTCATCAAAATAGTCCCACGGCTGATGCCACCGTTGGATAGAGCTTGTCTAGAGGAACATTTTGAGTGGTCACACGGCCGAATCGGACCAGAAATTTCCGAGCGCCGAGCGTGCAAACTTTTAATATTTACCCGGTTTATTTGACGTTTGTGAATTTTTTTCTCAGGAATTCATCAAAATTGTCCCACGACTGATCGCACCGTTGGATAGAGCTTGTCTAAAAGAACATTTTGAGAGGATACTCGGCCGAATCTGACCAGAAATTTCCGAGCGCGGAGCGTGCAAACTTTTAATCTTTACCCGGTTTATTTGACGTGTGTGAATTTTTTTCTCAGGAATTCATCAAAATTGTCCCACGACTGATACCACCGTTGGATAGAGCTTGTCTAGAGGAACATTTTGAGTGGTCACACGGCCGAATCAGACCAGAAATTTCTGAGCGCGGAGCGGGCAAACTATTGATAATTACCCGGTTTATTTGACGTGTGTGAATTTTTTTCTCAGGAATTCATAAAAATAGTCCCATGACAGATCGCACCGTTGGATAGAGCTTGTCTAGAGGAACATTTTGAGTGGTCACACGGCCGAATCAGACCAGAAATTTCTGAGCGCGGAGCGTGCAAACTATTGATAATTACCCGGTTTATTTGACGTATGTGAATTTTTTTCTCAGGAATTCATAAAAATAGTCCCACAACTGATCCCACCGTTGGATAGAGCTTATCTAGAGGAACATTTTGAGTGGTCACAAGGCCGAATCTGACTAGAAATTTCCGAGTGTGGAACGTGCAAACTTTTGATAATTACCCGGTTTATTTGACGTGTGTGAATTTTTTTCTCAGGAATTCATCAAAATAGTCCCCCGACTGATCCGACCGTTGGATAGAGCTTATCTAGAGGAACATTTTGAGTGGTCACAAGGCCGAATCTGACTAGAAATTTCCGAGTGTGGAACGTGCAAACTTTTGATAATTACCCGGTTTATTTGACGTGTGTGAATTTTTTTCTCAGGAATTCATCAAAATAGTCCCACGGCTGATGCCACCGTTGGATAGAGCTTGTCTAGAGGAACATTTTGAGTGGTCACACGGCCGAATCGGAATAGAAATTTCCGAGCGCGGAGCGTGCAAACTTTTAATCTTTACCCGGTTTATTTGACGTGTGTGAATTTTTTTCTCAGGCATTCATCAAAATAGTCCCACGGCTGATGCCACCGTTGGATAGAGCTTGTCTAGAGGAACATTTTGAGTGGTCACACGGCCGAATCGGACCAGAAATTTCCGAGCGCGGAGCGTGCAAACTTTTAATATTTACCCGGTTTATTTGAAGTGTGTCTACTTCTATCTCAGGAATTCATCAAGATAGTCGCACGACTGATCGCACCGATGGATAGAGCTTGTCTAGAGGAACATTTTGAGTGGTCACACGGCCTAATCAGACCAGAAATTTCCGAGTGTGGAGCGTGCAAACTTTTAATATTTACCCGGTTTATTTGACGTTTGTGGATTTTTTTCTCAGGAATTCATCAAAATAGTCCCACGACTGATCCCACCGTTGGATGGAGCTTGTCTTGAGGAACATTTTGAGTGGTCACACGGCCGAATCTGACCAGAAATTTCCGAGTGTGGAGCGTGCAAACTTTTAATATTTACCCGGTTTATTTGACGTTTGTGGATTTTTTTCTCAGGAATTCATCAAAATAGTCCCACGACTGATCCCACCGTTGGATAGCGCTTGTCTAGAGGAACATTTTGAGTGGTCACACGGCCGAATCGGACCAGAAATTTCCGAGTGTGGAGTGTGCAAACTTTTTATATTTACCCGGTTTATTTGACGTGTGTCTACTTCTATCTCAGGAATTCATCAAAATAGTCCCACGACTGATCGCACCGTTGGATAGAGCTAGTCTAGAGGAACATTTTGAATGGTCACACGGCCGAATCGGACCAGAAATTTCCGAGCGCGGAGCGTGCAAACTTTTAATATTTACCCGGTTTATTTGACGTGTGTCTACTTCTATCTCAGGAATTCATCAAAATAGTCCCACGACTGATCGCACCGTTGGATAGAGCTTGTCTAGAGGAACATTTTGAATGGTCACACGGCCGAATCGGACCAGAAATTTCCGAGCGCGGAGCGTGCAAACTTTTAATATTTACCCGGTTTATTTGACGTGTGTCTACTTCTATCTCAGGAATTCATCAAAATAGTCCCACGACTGATCCCACCGTTGGATAGAGCTTGTCTAGAGGAACATTTTGACTGGTCACACGGCCGAATCGGACCAGAAATTTCCGAGTGTGGAGTGTGCAAACTTTTAATATTTACCCGGTTTATTTGACGTGTGTGAATTTTTTTCTCAGAAATTAATCAAAATAGTCCCACAACTGATCCGACCGTTGGATAGAGCTTGTCTAGAGGAACATTTTGAGAGGTTACTCGGCCGAATCTGACCAGAAATTTCCGAGTGTGGAACGTGCAAACTTTTGATAATTACCCGGTTTATTTGACGTGTGTGAATTTTTTTCTCAGGAATTCATCAAAATAGTCCCCCGACTGATCCGACCGTTGGATAGAGCTTATCTAGAGGAACATTTTGAGTGATCACAAGGCCGAATCTGACTAGAAATTTCCGAGTGTGGAACGTGCAAACTTTTGATAATTACCCGGTTTATTTGACGTGTGTGAATTTTTTTCTCAGGAATTCATCAAAATAGTCCCACGGCTGATGCCACCGTTGGATAGAGCTTGTCTAGAGGAACATTTGGAGAGGTTACTCGGCCGAATCTGACCAGAAATTTCCGAGCGCGGAGCGTGCAAACTTTTAATATTTACCCGGTTTATTTGACGTTTGTGAATTTTTTTCTCAGAAATTCATCAAAATAGTCCCACAACTGATCCGACCGTTGGATAGAGCTTGTCTAGAGGAACATTTTGAGAGGTTACTCGGCCGAATCTGACCAGAAATTACCGAGTGCAGAGCGTGCAAACTTTTAATATTTACCCGGTTTATTTGACGTGTGTGAATTTTTTTCTCAGTAATTCATCAAAATAGTCCCACAACTGATCCCACCGTTGGATGGAGCTTGTTTTGAGGAACATTTTGAGTGGTCACACGGCCGAATCGGACCAGAAATTTCCGAGCGCGGAGCGTGCAAACTTTTAATATTTACCCGGTTTATTTGACGTGTGTGAACTTTTTTCTCAGGAATTCATCAAAATAGTCCCACGACTGATCCCACCGTTGGATGGAGCTTGTTTTGAGGAACATTTTGAGTGGTCACACGGCCGAATCGGACCAGAAATTTCCGAGTGTGGAGCGTGCAAACTTTTAATATTTACCCGGTTTATTTGACGTGTGTGAATTTTTTTCTCAGGAATTCATCAAAATAGTCCCACGGCTGATCCCACCGTTGGATGGAGCTTGTTTTGAGGAACATTTTGAGTGGTCACACGGCCGAATCGGACCAGAAATTTCCGAGCGCGGAGCGTGCAAACTTTTAATATTTACCCGGTTTATTTGACGTGTGTGAACTTTTTTCTCAGGAATTCATCAAAATAGTCCCACGGCTGATCGCACCGTTGGATAGAGCTTGTCTAGAGGAACATTTTGAGTGGTCACACGGCCGAATCTGACCAGAAATTTCCGAGTGCGGAGCGTGCAAACTTTTAATCTTTACCCGGTTTATTTGACGTGTGTGAATTTTTTTCTCAGGAATTCATCAAAATTGTCCCACGACTGATACCACCGTTGGATAGAGCTTGTCTTGAGGAACATTTTGAGTGGTCACACGGCCGAATCGGACCAGAAATTTCCGAGTGTGGAGCGTGCAAACTTTTAATATTTACCCGGTTTATTTGACGTGTGTGAACTTTTTTCTCGGGAATTCATCAAAATTGTTCCACGACTGATACCACCGTTGGATAGAGCTTATCTAGAGGAACATTTTGAGTGGTCACACGGCCGAATCGGACCAGAAATTTCCGAGTGTGGAGTGTGCAAACTTTTAATATTTACCCGGTTTATTTGACGTGTGTCTACTTCTATCTCAGGAATTCATCAAAATAGATCCACAACTGATCCGACCGTTGGATAGAGCTTGTCTAGAGGAACATTTTGAGTGGTCACACGGCCGAATCAGACCAGAAATTTCTGAGCGCGGAGCGGGCAAACTATTGATAATTACCCGGTTTATTTGACGTGTGTGAATTTTTTTCTCAGGAATTCATAAAAATAGTCCCATGACTGATCGCACCGTTGGATAGAGCTTGTCTAGAGGAACATTTTGAGTGGTCACACAGCCGAATCAGACCAGAAATTTCTGAGCGCGGAGCGTGCAAACTATTGATAATTACCCGGTTTATTTGACGTTTGTGAATTTTTTTCTCAGAATTTCATCAAAATAGTCCCACAACTGATCCCACCGTTGGATAGAGCTTATCTAGAGGAACATTTTGAGTGGTCACACGGCCGAATCGGACCAGAAATTTCCGAGTGTGGAGTGTGCAAACTTTTAATATTTACCCGGTTTATTTGACGTGTGTCTACTTCTATCTCAGGAATTCATCAAAATAGATCCACAACTGATCCGACCGTTGGATAGAGCTTGTCTAGAGGAACATTTTGAGTGGTCACACGGCCGAATCAGACCAGAAATTTCTGAGCGCGGAGCGGGCAAACTATTGATAATTACCCGGTTTATTTGACGTGTGTGAATTTTTTTCTCAGGAATTCATCAAAATAGTCCCCCGACTGATCCGACCGTTGGATAGAGCTTATCTAGAGGAACATTTTGAGTGATCACAAGGCCGAATCTGACTAGAAATTTCCGAGTGTGGAACGTGCAAACTTTTGATAATTACCCGGTTTATTTGACGTGTGTGAATTTTTTTCTCAGGAATTCATCAAAATAGTCCCCCGACTGATCCGACCGTTGGATAGAGCTTATCTAGAGGAACATTTTGCGTGATCACAAGGCCGAATCTGACTAGAAATTTCCGAGTGTGGAACGTGCAAACTTTTGATAATTACCCGGTTTATTTGACGTGTGTGAATTTTTTTCTCAGGAATTCATCAAAATAGTCCCACGGCTGATGCCACCGTTGGATAGAGCTTGTCTAGAGGAACATTTTGAGTGGTCACACGGCCGAATCGGAACAGAAATTTCCGAGCGCGGAGCGTGCAAACTTTTAATATTTACCCGGTTTATTTGACGTGTGTGAATTTTTTTCTCGGGAATTCATCAAAATAGTGCCACGACTGAACGCACCGTTGGATAGAGCTTGTCTAGAAGAACATTTTGAGAGGATACTCGGCCGAATCTGACCAGAAATTTCCGAGCGCGGAGCGTGCAAACTTTTAATCTTTACCCGGTTTATTTGACGTGTGTGATTTTTTTCTCGGGAATTCATCAAAATAGTCCCACGACTGGTGCCACCGTTGGATAGAGCTTGTCTAGAGGAACATTTTGAGTGGTCACACGGCCGAATCGGACTAGAAATTTCCGAGTGTGGAACGTGCAAACTTTTGATAATTACCCGGTTTATTTGACGTGTGTGATTTTTTTCTCGGGAATTCATCAAAATAGTCCCACTGCTGATGCCACCGTTGGATAGAGCTTGTCTAGAGGAACATTTTGAGTGGTCACACGGCCGAATCGGACCAGAAATTTCCGTGCGCGGAGCGTGCAAACTTTTAATATTTACCCGGTTTATTTGACGTGTGTCTACTTCTATCTCAGGAATTCATCAAGATAGTCGCACGACTGATCGCACCGATGGATAGAGCTTGTCTAGAGGAACATTTTGAGTGGTCACACGGCCTAATCAGACCAGAAATTTCCGAGTGTGGAGCGTGCAAACTTTTAATATTTACCCGGTTTATTTGACGTTTGTGGATTTTTTTCTCAGGAATTCATCAAAATAGTCCCACGACTGATCCCACCGTTGGATGGAGCTTGTCTTGAGGAACATTTTGAGTGGTCACACGGCCGAATCTGACCAGAAATTTCCGAGTGTGGAGCGTGCAAACTTTTAATATTTACCCGGTTTATTTGACGTTTGTGGATTTTTTTCTCAGGAATTCATCAAAATAGTCCCACGACTGATCCCACCGTTGGATAGAGCTTGTCTAGAGGAACATTTTGAGTGGTCACACGGCCGAATCGGACCAGAAATTTCCGAGTGTGGAGTGTGCAAACTTTTAATATTTACCCGGTTTATTTGACGTGTGTCTACTTCTATCTCAGGAATTCATCAAAATAGTCCCACGACTGATCGCACCGTTGGATAGAGCTAGTCTAGAGGAACATTTTGCATGGTCACACGGCCGAATCGGACCAGAAATTTCCGAGCGCGGAGCGTGCAAACTTTTAATATTTACCCGGTTTATTTGACGTGTGTCTACTTCTATCTCAGGAATTCATCAAAATAGTCCCACGACTGATCGCACCGTTGGATAGAGCTTGTCTAGAGGAACATTTTGAATGGTCACACGGCCGAATCGGACCAGAAATTTCCGAGCGCGGAGCGTGCAAACTTTTAATATTTACCCGGTTTATTTGACGTGTGTCTACTTCTATCTCAGGAATTCATAAAAATAGTCCCATGACTGATCGCACCGTTGGATAGAGCTTGTCTAGAGGAACATTTTGAGTGGTCACACAGCCGAATCAGACCAGAAATTTCTGAGCGCGGAGCGTGCAAACTATTGATAATTACCCGGTTTATTTGACGTTTGTGAATTTTTTTCTCAGAATTTCATCAAAATAGTCCCACAACTGATCCCACCGTTGGATAGAGCTTATCTAGAGGAACATTTTGAGTGGTCACAAGGCCGAATCTGACTAGAAATTTCCGAGTGTGGAACGTGCAAACTTTTGATAATTACCCGGTTTATTTGACGTGTGTGAATTTTTTTCTCAGGAATTCATCAAAATAGTCCCCCGACTGATCCGACCGTTGGATAGAGCTTATCTAGAGGAACATTTTGAGTGATCACAAGGCCGAATCTGACTAGAAATTTCCGAGTGTGGAACGTGCAAACTTTTGATAATTACCCGGTTTATTTGACGTGTGTGAATTTTTTTCTCAGGAATTCATCAAAATAGTCCCACGTCTGATGCCACCGTTGGATAGAGCTTGTCTAGAGGAACATTTTGAGAGGTTACTCGGCCGAATCTGACCAGAAATTTCCGAGCGCGGAGCGTGCAAACTTTTAATATTTACCCGGTTTATTTGACGTTTGTGAATTTTTTTCTCAGAAATTCATCAAAATAGTCCCACAACTGATCCGACCGTTGGATAGAGCTTGTCTAGAGGAACATTTTGAGAGGTTACTCGGCCGAATCTGACCAGAAATTACCGAGTGCAGAGCGTGCAAACTTTTAATATTTACCCGGTTTATTTGACGTGTGTGAATTTTTTTCTCAGTAATTCATCAAAATAGTCCCACAACTGATCCCACCGTTGGATGGAGCTTGTTTTGAGGAACATTTTGAGTGGTCACACGGCCGAATCGGACCAGAAATTTCCGAGCGCGGAGCGTGCAAACTTTTAATATTTACCCGGTTTATTTGACGTGTGTGAACTTTTTTCTCAGGAATTCATCAAAATAGTCCCACGACTGATCCCACCGTTGGATGGAGCTTGTTTTGAGGAACATTTTGAGTGGTCACACGGCCGAATCGGACCAGAAATTTCCGAGTGTGGAGCGTGCAAACTTTTAATATTTACCCGGTTTATTTGACGTGTGTGAATTTTTTTCTCAGGAATTCATCAAAATAGTCCCACGGCTGATCCCACCGTTGGATGGAGCTTGTTTTGAGGAACATTTTGAGTGGTCACACGGCCGAATCGGACCAGAAATTTCCGAGCGCGGAGCGTGCAAACTTTTAATATTTACCCGGTTTATTTGACGTGTGTGAACTTTTTTCTCAGGAATTCATCAAAATAGTCCCACGGCTGATGCCACCGTTGGATAGAGCTTGTCTAGAGGAACATTTTGAGTGGTCACACGGCCGAATCTGACCAGAAATTTCCGAGTGTGGAGCGTGCAAACTTTTAATATTTACCCGGTTTATTTGACGTGTGTGAATTTTTTTCTCAGGAATTCATCAAAATAGTCCCACGGCTGATGCCACCGTTGGATAGAGCTTGTCTAGAGGAACATTTTGAGTGGTCACACGGCCGAATCGGACCAGAAATTTCCGAGTGTGGAGCGTGCAAACTTTTAATATTTACCCGGTTTATTTGACGTGTGTGAATTTTTTTCTCAGGAATTCATCAAAATAGTCCCACGGCTGATCCCACCGTTGGATGGAGCTTGTTTTGAGGAACATTTTGAGTGGTCACACGGCCGAATCGGACCAGAAATTTCCGAGCGCGGAGCGTGCAAACTTTTAATATTTACCCGGTTTATTTGACGTGTGTGAACTTTTTTCTCAGGAATTCATCAAAATAGTCCCACGGCTGATGCCACCGTTGGATAGAGCTTGTCTAGAGGAACATTTTGAGTGGTCACACGGCCGAATCTGACCAGAAATTTCCGAGTGTGGAGCGTGCAAACTTTTAATATTTACCCGGTTTATTTGACGTGTGTGAATTTTTTTCTCAGGAATTCATCAAAATAGTCCCACGGCTGATGCCACCGTTGGATAGAGCTTGTCTAGAGGAACATTTTGAGTGGTCACACGGCCGAATCTGACCAGAAATTTCCGAGTGCGGAGCGTGCAAACTTTTAATCTTTACCCGGTTTATTTGACGTGTGTGAATTTTTTTCTCAGGAATTCATCAAAATTGTCCCACGACTGATACCACCGTTGGATAGAGCTTGTCTTGAGGAACATTTTGAGTGGTCACACGGCCGAATCGGACCAGAAATTTCCGAGTGTGGAGCGTGCAAACTTTTAATATTTACCCGGTTTATTTGACGTGTGTGAACTTTTTTCTCGGGAATTCATCAAAATTGTTCCACGACTGATACCACCGTTGGATAGAGCTTGTCTAGAGGAACATTTTGAATGGTCACACGGCCGAATCGGACCAGAAATTTCCGAGTGTGGAGTGTGCAAACTTTTAATATTTACCCGGTTTATTTGACGTGTGTCTACTTCTATCTCAGGAATTCATCAAAATAGATCCACAACTGATCCGACCGTTGGATAGAGCTTGTCTAGAGGAACATTTTGAGTGGTCACACGGCCGAATCAGACCAGAAATTTCTGAGCGCGGAGCGGGCAAACTATTGATAATTACCCGGTTTATTTGACGTGTGTGAATTTTTTTCTCAGGAATTCATAAAAATAGTCCCATGACTGATCGCACCGTTGGATAGAGCTTGTCTAGAGGAACATTTTGAGTGGTCACACAGCCGAATCAGACCAGAAATTTCTGAGCGCGGAGCGTGCAAACTATTGATAATTACCCGGTTTATTTGACGTTTGTGAATTTTTTTCTCAGAATTTCATCAAAATAATCCCACAACTGATCCCACCGTTGGATAGAGCTTATCTAGAGGAACATTTTGAGTGGTCACACGGCCGAATCGGACCAGAAATTTCCGAGTGTGGAGTGTGCAAACTTTTAATATTTACCCGGTTTATTTGACGTGTGTCTACTTCTATCTCAGGAATTCATCAAAATAGATCCACAACTGATCCGACCGTTGGATAGAGCTTGTCTAGAGGAACATTTTGAGTGGTCACACGGCCGAATCAGACCAGAAATTTCTGAGCGCGGAGCGGGCAAACTATTGATAATTACCCGGTTTATTTGACGTGTGTGAATTTTTTTCTCAGGAATTCATCAAAATAGTCCCCCGACTGATCCGACCGTTGGATAGAGCTTATCTAGAGGAACATTTTGAGTGATCACAAGGCCGAATCTGACTAGAAATTTCCGAGTGTGGAACGTGCAAACTTTTGATAATTACCCGGTTTATTTGACGTGTGTGAATTTTTTTCTCAGGAATTCATCAAAATAGTCCCACGGCTGATGCCACCGTTGGATAGAGCTTGTCTAGAGGAACATTTTGAGTGGTCACACGGCCGAATCGGAACAGAAATTTCCGAGCGCGGAGCGTGCAAACTTTTAATATTTACCCGGTTTATTTGACGTGTGTGAATTTTTTTCTCGGGAATTCATCAAAATAGTGCCACAACTGATCCGACCGTTGGATAGAGCTTGTCTAGAAGAACATTTTGAGAGGATACTCGGCCGAATCTGACCAGAAATTTCCGAGCGCGGAGCGTGCAAACTTTTAATCTTTACCCGGTTTATTTGACGTGTGTGATTTTTTTCTCGGGAATTCATCAAAATAGTCCCACGACTGATGCCACCGTTGGATAGAGCTTGTCTAGAGGAACATTTTGAGTGGTCACACGGCCGAATCGGACTAGAAATTTCCGAGTGTGGAACGTGCAAACTTTTGATAATTACCCGGTTTATTTGACGTGTGTGATTTTTTTCTCGGGAATTCATCAAAATAGTCCCACGGCTGATGCCACCGTTGGATAGAGCTTGTCTAGAGGAACATTTTGAGTGGTCACACGGCCGAATCGGACCAGAAATTTCCGTGCGCGGAGCGTGCAAACTTTTAATATTT
This sequence comes from Euwallacea similis, assembly GCF_039881205.1. NCBI lineage: Eukaryota > Metazoa > Arthropoda > Insecta > Coleoptera > Curculionidae > Euwallacea > Euwallacea similis. The sequence goes on from NW_027098669.1 coordinate 276,381, forward strand.
ACCCGGTTTATTTGACGTGTGTCTACTTCTATCTCAGGAATTCATCAAGATATTAGCACGACTGATCGCACCGATGGATAGAGCTTGTCTAGAGGAACATTTTGAGTGGTCACACGGCCTAATCAGACCAGAAATTTCCGAGCGCGGAGCTGGCAAACTATTGATAATTACCCGGTTTATTTGACGTTTGTGAATTTTTTTCTCAGAATTTCATCAAAATAGTCCCACAACTGATCCCACCGTTGGATAGAGCTTATCTAGAGGAACATTTTGAGTGGTCACACGGCCGAATCGGACCAGAAATTTCCGAGTGTGGAGTGTGCAAACTTTTAATATTTACCCGGTTTATTTGACGTGTGTCTACTTCTATCTCAGGAATTCATCAAAATAGATCCACAACTGATCCGACCGTTGGATAGAGCTTGTCTAGAGGAACATTTTGAGTGGTCACACGGCCGAATCAGACCAGAAATTTCTGAGCGCGGAGCGGGCAAACTATTGATAATTACCCGGTTTATTTGACGTGTGTGAATTTTTTTCTCAGGAATTCATAAAAATAGTCCCATGACTGATCGCACCGTTGGATAGAGCTTGTCTAGAGGAACATTTTGAGTGGTCACACAGCCGAATCAGACCAGAAATTTCTGAGCGCGGAGCGTGCAAACTTTTAATATTTACCCGGTTTATTTGACGTTTGTTGATTTTTTTTTCAGGAATTCATCAAAATAGTCCCACAACAGATCCCACCGTTGGATAGAGCTTGTCTAGAGGAACATTTTGAGTGGTCACACAGCCGAATCAGACCAGAAATTTCTGAGCGCGGAGCGTGCAAACTTTTAATATTTACCCGGTTTATTTGACGTTTGTTGATTTTTTTTTCAGGAATTCATCAAAATAGTCCCACAACAGATCCCACCGTTGGATAGAGCTTGTCTAGAGGAACATTTTGAGTGGTCACACGGCCGAATCTGACCAGAAATTTCCGAGTGTGGAGCGTGCAAACTATTGATAATTACCCGGTTTATTTGACGTTTGTGAATTTTTTTCTCAGGAATTCATCAAAATAGTCCCCCGACTGATCCGACCGTTGGATAGAGCTTATCTAGAGGAACATTTTGACTGGTCACACGGCCGAATCGGACCAGAAATTTCCGAGCGCCGAGCGTGCAAACTTTTAATATTTACCCGGTTTATTTGACGTTTGTGAATTTTTTTCTCAGAAATTCATCAAAATAGTCCCACAACTGATCCGACCGTTGGATAGAGCTAGTCTAGAGGAACATTTTGAATGGTCACACGGCCGAATCGGACCAGAAATTTCCGAGCGCCGAGCGTGCAAACTTTTAATATTTACCCGGTTTATTTGACGTTTGTGAATTTTTTTCTCAGAAATTCATCAAAATAGTCCCACAACTGATCCGACCGTTGGATAGAGCTTGTCTAGAGGAACATTTTGAGAGGTTACTCGGCCGAATCTGACCAGAAATTTCCGAGTGTGGAGCTTGCAAACTTTTAATATTTACCCGGTTTATTTGACGTGTGTGAATTTTTTTCTCAGGAATTCATCAAAATAGTCCCACGGCTGATGCCACCGTTGGATAGAGCTTGTCTAGAGGAACATTTTGAGTGGTCACACGGCCGAATCGGACCAGAAATTTCCGAGCGCCGAGCGTGCAAACTTTTAATATTTACCCGGTTTATTTGACGTTTGTGAATTTTTTTCTCAGAAATTCATCAAAATAGTCCCACAACTGATCCGACCGTTGGATAGAGCTTGTCTAGAGGAACATTTTGAGAGGTTACTCGGCCGAATCTGACCAGAAATTTCCGAGTGTGGAGCTTGCAAACTTTTAATATTTACCCGGTTTATTTGACGTGTGTGAATTTTTTTCTCAGAAATTCATCAAAATAGTCCCACAACTGATCCGACCGTTGGATAGAGCTTGTCTAGAGGAACATTTTGAGAGGATACTCGGCCGAATCTGACCAGAAATTTCCGAGCGCGGAGCGTGCAAACTTTTAATCTTTACCCGGTTTATTTGACGTGTGTGAATTTTTTTCTCAGGAATTCATCAAAATTGTCCCACGACTGATACCACCGTTGGATAGAGCTTGTCTTGAGGAACATTTTGAGTGGTCACACGGCCGAATCGGACCAGAAATTTCCGTGCGCGGAGTGTGCAAACTTTTAATATTTACCCGGTTTATTTGACGTTTGTTGATTTTTTTCTCAGGAATTCATCAAAATAGTCCCACAACTGATCCCACCGTTGGATAGAGCTTATCTAGAGGAACATTTTGAGTGGTCACAAGGCCGAATCTGACTAGAAATTTCCAAGTGTGGAGCGTGCAAACTTTTAATATTTACCCGGTTTATTTGACGTGTGTGAACTTTTTTCTCGGGAATTCATCAAAATTGTTCCACGACTGATACCACCGTTGGATAGAGCTTGTCTAGAGGAACATTTTGAGTGGTCACACGGCCGAATCAGACCAGAAATTTCTGAGCGCGGAGCGGGCAAACTTTTAATATTTACCCGGTTTATTTGACGTTTGTTGATTTTTTTTTCAGGAATTCATCAAAATAGTCCCACAACAGATCCCACCGTTGGATAGAGCTTGTCTAGAGGAACATTTTGAGTGGTCACACGGCCGAATCGGACCAGAAATTTCCGAGTGTGGAGTGTGCAAACTTTTAATATTTACCCGGTTTATTTGACGTGTGTCTACTTCTATCTCAGGAATTCATCAAAATAGATCCACAACTGATCCGACCGTTGGATAGAGCGTGTCAAGAGGAACATTTTGAGTGGTCACACGGCCGAATCAGACCAGAAATTTCTGAGCGCGGAGCGGGCAAACTATTGATAATTACCCGGTTTATTTGACGTGTGTGAATTTTTTTCTCAGGAATTCATAAAAATAGTCCCATGACAGATCGCACCGTTGGATAGAGCTTGTCTAGAGGAACATTTTGAGTGGTCACACGGCCGAATCAGACCAGAAATTTCTGAGCGCGGAGCGTGCAAACTTTTAATATTTACCCGGTTTATTTGACGTGTGTGAATTTTTTTCTCGGGAATTCATCAAAATAGTGCCACGACTGAATGCACCGTTGGATAGAGCTTGTCTAGAAGAACATTTTGAGAGGATACTCGGCCGAATCTGACCAGAAATTTCCGAGTGTGGAACGTGCAAACTTTTGATAATTACCCGGTTTATTTGACGTGTGTGAATTTTTTTCTCAGGAATTCATCAAAATAGTCCCACGGCTGATGCCACCGTTGGATAGAGCTTGTCTAGAGGAACATTTTGAGTGGTCACACGGCCGAATCGGAACAGAAATTTCCGAGCGCGGAGCGTGCAAACTTTTAATATTTACCCGGTTTATTTGACGTGTGTGAATTTTTTTCTCGGGAATTCATCAAAATAGTGCCACGACTGAATGCACCGTTGGATAGAGCTTGTCTAGAAGAACATTTTGAGAGGATACTCGGCCGAATCTGACCAGAAATTTCCGAGCGCGGAGCGTGCAAACTTTTAATCTTTACCCGGTTTATTTGACGTGTGTGATTTTTTTCTCGGGAATTCATCAAAATAGTCCCACGACTGATGCCACCGTTGGATAGAGCTTGTCTAGAGGAACATTTTGAGTGGTCACACGGCCGAATCGGACTAGAAATTTCCGAGTGTGGAACGTGCAAACTTTTGATAATTACCCGGTTTATTTGACGTGTGTGATTTTTTTCTCGGGAATTCATCAAAATAGTCCCACGGCTGATGCCACCGTTGGATAGAGCTTGTCTAGAGGAACATTTTGAGTGGTCACACGGCCGAATCGGACCAGAAATTTCCGTGCGCGGAGCGTGCAAACTTTTAATATTTACCCGGTTTATTTGACGTGTGTCTACTTCTATCTCAGGAATTCATCAAGATATTAGCACGACTGATCGCACCGATGGATAGAGCTTGTCTAGAGGAACATTTTGAGTGGTCACACGGCCTAATCAGACCAGAAATTTCCGAGCGCGGAGCTGGCAAACTATTGATAATTACCCGGTTTATTTGACGTTTGTGAATTTTTTTCTCAGAATTTCATCAAAATAGTCCCACAACTGATCCCACCGTTGGATAGAGCTTATCTAGAGGAACATTTTGAGTGGTCACACGGCCGAATCGGACCAGAAATTTCCGAGTGTGGAGTGTGCAAACTTTTAATATTTACCCGGTTTATTTGACGTGTGTCTACTTCTATCTCAGGAATTCATCAAAATAGATCCACAACTGATCCGACCGTTGGATAGAGCTTGTCTAGAGGAACATTTTGAGTGGTCACACGGCCGAATCAGACCAGAAATTTCTGAGCGCGGAGCGGGCAAACTTTTAATATTTACCCGGTTTATTTGACGTTTGTTGATTTTTTTTTCAGGAATTCATCAAAATAGTCCCACAACAGATCCCACCGTTGGATAGAGCTTGTCTAGAGGAACATTTTGAGTGGTCACACGGCCGAATCTGACCAGAAATTTCCGAGTGTGGAGCGTGCAAACTATTGATAATTACCCGGTTTATTTGACGTTTGTGAATTTTTTTCTCAGAAATTCATCAAAATAGTCCCACAACTGATCCCACCGTTGGATAGAGCTTATCTAGAGGAACATTTTGAGTGGTCACAAGGCCGAATCTGACTAGAAATTTCCGAGTGTGGAACGTGCAAACTTTTGATAATTACCCGGTTTATTTGACGTGTGTGAATTTTTTTCTCAGGAATTCATCAAAATAGTCCCCCGACTGATCCGACCGTTGGATAGAGCTTATCTAGAGGAACATTTTGACTGGTCACACGGCCGAATCGGACCAGAAATTTCCGAGCGCCGAGCGTGCAAACTTTTAATATTTACCCGGTTTATTTGACGTTTGTGAATTTTTTTCTCAGAAATTCATCAAAATAGTCCCACAACTGATCCGACCGTTGGATAGAGCTAGTCTAGAGGAACATTTTGAATGGTCACACGGCCGAATCGGACCAGAAATTTCCGAGCGCCGAGCGTGCAAACTTTTAATATTTACCCGGTTTATTTGACGTTTGTGAATTTTTTTCTCAGAAATTCATCAAAATAGTGCCACGACTGATCGCACCGTTGGATAGAGCTTGTCTAAAAGAACATTTTGAGAGGATACTCGGCCGAATCTGACCAGAAATTTCCGAGCGCGGAGCGTGCAAACTTTTAATCTTTACCCGGTTTATTTGACGTGTGTGAATTTTTTTCTCAGGAATTCATCAAAATTGTCCCACGACTGATACCACCGTTGGATAGAGCTTGTCTTGAGGAACATTTTGAGTGGTCACACGGCCGAATCGGACCAGAAATTTCCGTGCGCGGAGTGTGCAAACTTTTAATATTTACCCGGTTTATTTGACGTTTGTTGATTTTTTTCTCAGGAATTCATCAAAATAGTCCCACAACTGATCCCACCGTTGGATAGAGCTTATCTAGAGGAACATTTTGAGTGGTCACAAGGCCGAATCTGACTAGAAATTTCCGAGTGTGGAGCGTGCAAACTTTTAATATTTACCCGGTTTATTTGACGTGTGTGAACTTTTTTCTCGGGAATTCATCAAAATTGTTCCACGACTGATACCACCGTTGGATAGAGCTTGTCTAGAGGAACATTTTGAGTGGTCACACGGCCGAATCGGACCAGAAATTTCCGAGTGTGGAGTGTGCAAACTTTTAATATTTACCCGGTTTATTTGACGTGTGTCTACTTCTATCTCAGGAATTCATCAAAATAGATCCACAACTGATCCGACCGTTGGATAGAGCTTGTCAAGAGGAACATTTTGAGTGGTCACACGGCCTAATCAGACCAGAAATTTCTGAGCGCGGAGCGGGCAAACTATTGATAATTACCCGGTTTATTTGACGTGTGTGAATTTTTTTCTCAGGAATTCATAAAAATAGTCCCATGACAGATCGCACCGTTGGATAGAGCTTGTCTAGAGGAACATTTTGAGTGGTCACACGGCCGAATCAGACCAGAAATTTCTGAGCGCGGAGCGTGCAAACTATTGATAATTACCCGGTTTATTTGACGTGTGTGAATTTTTTTCTCAGGAATTCATCAAAATAGTCCCACGGCTGATGCCACCGTTGGATAGAGCTTGTCTAGAGGAACATTTTGAGTGGTCACACGGCCGAATCGGAATAGAAATTTCCGAGCGCGGAGCGTGCAAACTTTTAATCTTTACCCGGTTTATTTGACGTGTGTGAATTTTTTTCTCAGGAATTCATCAAAATAGTCCCACGGCTGATGCCACCGTTGGATAGAGCTTGTCTAGAGGAACATTTTGAGTGGTCACACGGCCGAATCGGACCAGAAATTTCCGAGCGCGGAGCGTGCAAACTTTTAATATTTACCCGGTTTATTTGACGTGTGTCTACTTCTATCTCAGGAATTCATCAAGATAGTCGCACGACTGATCGCACCGATGGATAGAGCTTGTCTAGAGGAACATTTTGAGTGGTCACACGGCCTAATCAGACCAGAAATTTCCGAGTGTGGAGCGTGCAAACTTTTAATATTTACCCGGTTTATTTGACGTTTGTGGATTTTTTTCTCAGGAATTCATCAAAATAGTCCCCCGACTGATCCCACCGTTGGATGGAGCTTGTCTTGAGGAACATTTTGAGTGGTCACACGGCCGAATCTGACCAGAAATTTCCGAGTGTGGAGCGTGCAAACTTTTAATATTTACCCGGTTTATTTGACGTTTGTGGATTTTTTTCTCAGGAATTCATCAAAATAGTCCCACGACTGATCCCACCGTTGGATAGAGCTTGTCTAGAGGAACATTTTGAGTGGTCACACGGCCGAATCGGACCAGAAATTTCCGAGTGTGGAGTGTGCAAACTTTTAATATTTACCCGGTTTATTTGACGTGTGTCTACTTCTATCTCAGGAATTCATCAAAATAGTCCCACGACTGATCGCACCGTTGGATAGAGCTAGTCTAGAGGAACATTTTGAGTGGTCACACGGCCGAATCAGACCAGAAATTTCTGAGCGCGGAGCGGGCAAACTATTGATAATTACCCGGTTTATTTGACGTGTGTGAATTTTTTTCTCAGGAATTCATAAAAATAGTCCCATGACTGATCGCACCGTTGGATAGAGCTTGTCTAGAGGAACATTTTGAGTGGTCACACAGCCGAATCAGACCAGAAATTTCTGAGCGCGGAGCGTGCAAACTATTGATAATTACCCGGTTTATTTGACGTTTGTGAATTTTTTTCTCAGAATTTCATCAAAATAGTCCCACAACTGATCCCACCGTTGGATAGAGCTTATCTAGAGGAACATTTTGAGTGGTCACACGGCCGAATCGGACCAGAAATTTCCGAGTGTGGAGTGTGCAAACTTTTAATATTTACCCGGTTTATTTGACGTGTGTCTACTTCTATCTCAGGAATTCATCAAAATAGATCCACAACTGATCCGACCGTTGGATAGAGCTTGTCTAGAGGAACATTTTGAGTGGTCACACGGCCGAATCAGACCAGAAATTTCTGAGCGCGGAGCGGGCAAACTATTGATAATTACCCGGTTTATTTGACGTGTGTGAATTTTTTTCTCAGGAATTCATCAAAATAGTCCCCCGACTGATCCGACCGTTGGATAGAGCTTATCTAGAGGAACATTTTGAGTGATCACAAGGCCGAATCTGACTAGAAATTTCCGAGTGTGGAACGTGCAAACTTTTGATAATTACCCGGTTTATTTGACGTGTGTGAATTTTTTTCTCAGGAATTCATCAAAATAGTCCCACGGCTGATGCCACCGTTGGATAGAGCTTGTCTAGAGGAACATTTTGAGTGGTCACACGGCCGAATCGGAACAGAAATTTCCGAGCGCGGAACGTGCAAACTTTTAATATTTACCCGGTTTATTTGACGTGTGTGAATTTTTTTCTCGGGAATTCATCAAAATAGTGCCACGACTGAATGCACCGTTGGATAGAGCTTGTCTAGAAGAACATTTTGAGAGGATACTCGGCCGAATCTGACCAGAAATTTCCGAGCGCGGAGCGTGCAAACTTTTAATCTTTACCCGGTTTATTTGACGTGTGTGATTTTTTTCTCGGGAATTCATCAAAATAGTCCCACGACTGATGCCACCGTTGGATAGAGCTTGTCTAGAGGAACATTTTGAGTGGTCACACGGCCGAATCGGACTAGAAATTTCCGAGTGTGGAACGTGCAAACTTTTGATAATTACCCGGTTTATTTGACGTGTGTGATTTTTTTCTCGGGAATTCATCAAAATAGTCCCACGGCTGATGCCACCGTTGGATAGAGCTTGTCTAGAGGAACATTTTGAGTGGTCACACGGCCGAATCGGACCAGAAATTTCCGTGCGCGGAGCGTGCAAACTTTTAATATTTACCCGGTTTATTTGACGTGTGTCTACTTCTATCTCAGGAATTCATCAAGATATTAGCACGACTGATCGCACCGATGGATAGAGCTTGTCTAGAGGAACATTTTGAGTGGTCACACGGCCTAATCAGACCAGAAATTTCCGAGCGCGGAGCTGGCAAACTATTGATAATTACCCGGTTTATTTGACGTTTGTGAATTTTTTTCTCAGAATTTCATCAAAATAGTCCCACAACTGATCCCACCGTTGGATAGAGCTTATCTAGAGGAACATTTTGAGTGGTCACACGGCCGAATCGGACCAGAAATTTCCGAGTGTGGAGTGTGCAAACTTTTAATATTTACCCGGTTTATTTGACGTGTGTCTACTTCTATCTCAGGAATTCATCAAAATAGATCCACAACTGATCCGACCGTTGGATAGAGCTTGTCTAGAGGAACATTTTGAGTGGTCACACGGCCGAATCAGACCAGAAATTTCTGAGCGCGGAGCGGGCAAACTATTGATAATTACCCGGTTTATTTGACGTGTGTGAATTTTTTTCTCAGGAATTCATAAAAATAGTCCCATGACTGATCGCACCGTTGGATAGAGCTTGTCTAGAGGAACATTTTGAGTGGTCACACAGCCGAATCAGACCAGAAATTTCTGAGCGCGGAGCGTGCAAACTTTTAATATTTACCCGGTTTATTTGACGTTTGTTGATTTTTTTTTCAGGAATTCATCAAAATAGTCCCACAACAGATCCCACCGTTGGATAGAGCTTGTCTAGAGGAACATTTTGAGTGGTCACACAGCCGAATCAGACCAGAAATTTCTGAGCGCGGAGCGTGCAAACTTTTAATATTTACCCGGTTTATTTGACGTTTGTTGATTTTTTTTTCAGGAATTCATCAAAATAGTCCCACAACAGATCCCACCGTTGGATAGAGCTTGTCTAGAGGAACATTTTGAGTGGTCACACGGCCGAATCTGACCAGAAATTTCCGAGTGTGGAGTGTGCAAACTTTTAATATTTACCCGGTTTATTTGACGTGTGTCTACTTCTATCTCAGGAATTCATCAAAATGGTCCCACAACTGATCCGACCGTTGGATAGAGCTTGTCTAGAGGAACATTTTGAGAGGTTACTCGGCCGAATCTGACCAGAAATTTCCGAGTGTGGAGCGTGCAAACTATTGATAATTACCCGGTTTATTTGACGTTTGTGAATTTTTTTCTCAGAAATTCATCAAAATAGTCCCACAACTGATCCCACCGTTGGATAGAGCTTATCTAGAGGAACATTTTGAGTGGTCACAAGGCCGAATCTGACTAGAAATTTCCGAGTGTGGAACGTGCAAACTTTTGATAATTACCCGGTTTATTTGACGTGTGTGAATTTTTTTCTCAGGAATTCATCAAAATAGTCCCCCGACTGATCCGACCGTTGGATAGAGCTTATCTAGAGGAACATTTTGAGTGGTCACAAGGCCGAATCTGACTAGAAATTTCCGAGTGTGGAACGTGCAAACTTTTGATAATTACCCGGTTTATTTGACGTGTGTGAATTTTTTTCTCAGGAATTCATCAAAATAGTCCCACGGCTGATCGCACCGTTGGATAGAGCTTGTCTAGAAGAACATTTTGAGAGGATACTCGGCCGAATCTGACCAGAAATTTCCGAGCGCGGAGCGTGCAAACTATTGATAATTACCCGGTTTATTTGACGTGTGTGAATTTTTTTCTCGGGAATTCATCAAAATAGTGCCACGACTGATCGCACCGTTGGATAGAGCTTGTCTAGAAGAACATTTTGAGAGGATACTCGGCCGAATCTGACCAGAAATTTCCGAGCGCGGAGCGTGCAAACTTTTAATCTTTACCCGGTTTATTTGACGTGTGTGATTTTTTTCTCGGGAATTCATCAAAATAGTCCCACGACTGATGCCACCGTTGGATAGAGCTTGTCTAGAGGAACATTTTGAGTGGTCACACGGCCGAATCGGAACAGAAATTTCCGAGAGCGGAGCGTGCAAACTTTTAATATTTACCCGGTTTATTTGACGTGTGTGAATTTTTTTCTCGGGAATTCATCAAAATAGTGCCACGACTGAACGCACCGTTGGATAGAGCTTGTCTAGAAGAACATTTTGAGAGGATACTCGGCCGAATCTGACCAGAAATTTCCGAGCGCGGAGCGTGCAAACTTTTAATCTTTACCCGGTTTATTTGACGTGTGTGATTTTTTTCTCGGGAATTCATCAAAATAGTCCCACGACTGATGCCACCGTTGGATAGAGCTTGTCTAGAGGAACATTTTGAGTGGTCACACGGCCGAATCGGACTAGAAATTTCCGAGTGTGGAACGTGCAAACTTTTGATAATTACCCGGTTTATTTGACGTGTGTGATTTTTTTCTCGGGAATTCATCAAAATAGTCCCACGGCTGATGCCACCGTTGGATAGAGCTTGTCTAAAAGAACATTTTGAGTGGTCACACGGCCGAATCAGACCAGAAATTTCTGAGCGCGGAGCGGGCAAACTATTGATAATTACCCGGTTTATTTGACGTGTGTGAATTTTTTTCTCAGGAATTCATAAAAATAGTCCCATGACAGATCGCACCGTTGGATAGAGCTTGTCTAGAGGAACATTTTGAGTGGTCACACGGCCGAATCAGACCAGAAATTTCTGAGCGCGGAGCGTGCAAACTATTGATAATTACCCGGTTTATTTGACGTATGTGAATTTTTTTTCTCAGGAATTCATAAAAATAGTCCCACAACTGATCCCACCGTTGGATAGAGCTTATCTAGAGGAACATTTTGAGTGGTCACAAGGCCGAATCTGACTAGAAATTTCCGAGTGTGGAACGTGCAAACTTTTGATAATTACCCGGTTTATTTGACGTGTGTGAATTTTTTTCTCAGGAATTCATCAAAATAGTCCCCCGACTGATCCGACCGTTGGATAGAGCTTGTCTAGAGGAACATTTTGAGTGGTCACACGGCCGAATCGGAATAGAAATTTCCGAGCGCGGAGCGTGCAAACTTTTAATCTTTACCCGGTTTATTTGACGTGTGTGAATTTTTTTCTCAGGAATTCATCAAAATAGTCCCACGGCTGATGCCACCGTTGGATAGAGCTTGTCTAGAGGAACATTTTGAGTGGTCACACGGCCGAATCGGACCAGAAATTTCCGAGCGCGGAGCGTGCAAACTTTTAATATTTACCCGGTTTATTTGACGTGTGTCTACTTCTATCTCAGGAATTCATCAAGATAGTCGCACGACTGATCGCACCGATGGATAGAGCTTGTCTAGAGGAACATTTTGAGTGGTCACACGGCCTAATCAGACCAGAAATTTCCGAGTGTGGAGCGTGCAAACTTTTAATATTTACCCGGTTTATTTGACGTTTGTGGATTTTTTTCTCAGGAATTCATCAAAATAGTCCCCCGACTGATCCCACCGTTGGATGGAGCTTGTCTTGAGGAACATTTTGAGTGGTCACACGGCCGAATCTGACCAGAAATTTCCGAGTGTGGAGCGTGCAAACTTTTAATATTTACCCGGTTTATTTGACGTTTGTGGATTTTTTTCTCAGGAATTCATCAAAATAGTCCCACGACTGATACCACCGTTGGATAGAGCTTGTCTAGAGGAACATTTTGAGTGGTCACACGGCCGAATCGGACCAGAAATTTCCGAGCGCGGAGCGTGCAAACTTTTAATATTTACCCGGTTTATTTGACGTGTGTCTACTTCTATCTCAGGAATTCATCAAAATAGTCCCACGACTGATCGCACCGTTGGATAGAGCTTGTCTAGAGGAACATTTTGAATGGTCACACGGCCGAATCGGACCAGAAATTTCCGAGCGCGGAGCGTGCAAACTTTTGATAATTACCCGGTTTATTTGACGTGTGTGAATTTTTTTCTCAGGAATTCATCAAAATAGTCCCCCGACTGATCCGACCGTTGGATAGAGCTTATCTAGAGGAACATTTTGAGTGGTCACAAGGCCGAATCTGACTAGAAATTTCCGAGTGTGGAACGTGCAAACTTTTGATAATTACCCGGTTTATTTGACGTGTGTGAATTTTTTTCTCAGGAATTCATCAAAATAGTGCCACGACTGATCGCACCGTTGGATAGAGCTTGTCTAGAGGAACATTTTGAGTGGTCACACAGCCGAATCAGACCAGAAATTTCTGAGCGCGGAGCGTGCAAACTATTGATAATTACCCGGTTTATTTGACGTTTGTGAATTTTTTTCTCAGAATTTCATCAAAATAGTCCCACAACTGATCCCACCGTTGGATAGAGCTTATCTAGAGGAACATTTTGAGTGGTCACACGGCCGAATCGGACCAGAAATTTCCGAGTGTGGAGCGGGCAAACTATTGATAATTACCCGGTTTATTTGACGTGTGTCTACTTCTATCTCAGGAATTCATCAAAATAGATCCACAACTGATCCGACCGTTGGATAGAGCTTGTCTAGAGGAACATTTTGAGTGGTCACACGGCCGAATCGGACTAGAAATTTCCGAGTGTGGAACGTGCAAACTTTTGATAATTACCCGGTTTATTTGACGTGTGTGATTTTTTTCTCGGGAATTCATCAAAATAGTCCCACGGCTGATGCCACCGTTGGATAGAGCTTGTCTAGAGGAACATTTTGAGTGGTCACACGGCCGAATCGGACCAGAAATTTCCGAGTGTGGAGTGTGCAAACTTTTAATATTTACCCGGTTTATTTGACGTGTGTGAATTTTTTTCTCAGAAATTCATCAAAATAGTCCCACAACTGATCCGACCGTTGGATAGAGCTTATCTAGAGGAACATTTTGAGTGGTCACACGGCCGAATCGGACCAGAAATTTCCGAGTGTGGAGTGTGCAAACTTTTAATATTTACCCGGTTTATTTGACGTGTGTCTACTTCTATCTCAGGAATTCATCAAAATAGATCCACAACTGATCCGACCGTTGGATAGAGCTTGTCTAGAGGAACATTTTGAGTGGTCACACGGCCGAATCAGACCAGAAATTTCTGAGCGCGGAGCGGGCAAACTATTGATAATTACCCGGTTTATTTGACGTGTGTGAATTTTTTTCTCAGGAATTCATAAAAATAGTCCCATGACTGATCGCACCGTTGGATAGAGCTTGTCTAGAGGAACATTTTGAGTGGTCACACAGCCGAATCAGACCAGAAATTTCTGAGCGCGGAGCGTGCAAACTTTTAATATTTACCCGGTTTATTTGACGTTTGTTGATTTTTTTTTCAGGAATTCATCAAAATAGTCCCACAACAGATCCCACCGTTGGATAGAGCTTGTCTAGAGGAACATTTTGAGTGGTCACACAGCCGAATCAGACCAGAAATTTCTGAGCGCGGAGCGTGCAAACTTTTAATATTTACCCGGTTTATTTGACGTTTGTTGATTTTTTTTTCAGGAATTCATCAAAATGGTCCCACAACTGATCCGACCGTTGGATAGAGCTTGTCTAGAGGAACATTTTGAGAGGTTACTCGGCCGAATCTGACCAGAAATTTCCGAGTGTGGAGCGTGCAAACTATTGATAATTACCCGGTTTATTTGACGTTTGTGAATTTTTTTCTCAGAAATTCATCAAAATAGTCCCACAACTGATCCCACCGTTGGATAGAGCTTATCTAGAGGAACATTTTGAGTGGTCACAAGGCCGAATCTGACTAGAAATTTCCGAGTGTGGAACGTGCAAACTTTTGATAATTACCCGGTTTATTTGACGTGTGTGAATTTTTTTCTCAGGAATTCATCAAAATAGTCCCCCGACTGATCCGACCGTTGGATAGAGCTTATCTAGAGGAACATTTTGAGTGGTCACAAGGCCGAATCTGACTAGAAATTTCCGAGTGTGGAACGTGCAAACTTTTGATAATTACCCGGTTTATTTGACGTGTGTGAATTTTTTTCTCAGGAATTCATCAAAATAGTCCCACGGCTGATCGCACCGTTGGATAGAGCTTGTCTAGAAGAACATTTTGAGAGGATACTCGGCCGAATCTGACCAGAAATTCCCGAGCGCGGAGCGTGCAAACTATTGATAATTACCCGGTTTATTTGACGTGTGTGAATTTTTTTCTCGGGAATTCATCAAAATAGTGCCACGACTGATCGCACCGTTGGATAGAGCTTGTCTAGAAGAACATTTTGAGAGGATACTCGGCCGAATCTGACCAGAAATTTCCGAGCGCGGAGCGTGCAAACTATTGATAATTACCCGGTTTATTTGACGTGTGTGAATTTTTTTCTCAGGAATTCATAAAAATAGTCCCATGACTGATCGCACCGTTGGATAGAGCTTGTCTAGAGGAACATTTTGAGTGGTCACACAGCCGAATCAGACCAGAAATTTCTGAGCGCGGAGCGTGCAAACTATTGATAATTACCCGGTTTATTTGACGTTTGTGAATTTTTTTCTCAGAATTTCATCAAAATAGTCCCACAACTGATCCCACCGTTGGATAGAGCTTATCTAGAGGAACATTTTGAGTGGTCACAAGGCCGAATCTGACTAGAAATTTCCGAGTGTGGAACGTGCAAACTTTTGATAATTACCCGGTTTATTTGACGTGTTTGAATTTTTTTCTCAGGAATTCATCAAAATAGTCCCCCGACTGATCCGACCGTTGGATATAGCTTATCTAGAGGAACATTTTGAGTGGTCACAAGGCCGAATCTGACTAGAAATTTCCGAGTGTGGAACGTGCAAACTTTTGATAATTACCCGGTTTATTTGACGTGTGTGAATTTTTTTCTCAGGAATTCATCAAAATAGTCCCACGGCTGATGCCACCGTTGGATAGAGCTTGTCTAGAGGAACATTTTGAGTGGTCACACGGCCGAATCGGAACAGAAATTTCCGAGAGCGGAGCGTGCAAACTTTTAATATTTACCCGGTTTATTTGACGTGTGTGAATTTTTTTCTCGGGAATTCATCAAAATAGTGCCACGACTGAACGCACCGTTGGATAGAGCTTGTCTAGAAGAACATTTTGAGAGGATACTCGGCCGAATCTGACCAGAAATTTCCGAGCGCGGAGCGTGCAAACTTTTAATCTTTACCCGGTTTATTTGACGTGTGTGATTTTTTTCTCGGGAATTCATCAAAATAGTCCCACGACTGATGCCACCGTTGGATAGAGCTTGTCTAGAGGAACATTTTGAGTGGTCACACGGCCGAATCGGACTAGAAATTTCCGAGTGTGGAACGTGCAAACTTTTGATAATTACCCGGTTTATTTGACGTGTGTGATTTTTTTCTCGGGAATTCATCAAAATAGTCCCACGGCTGATGCCACCGTTGGATAGAGCTTGTCTAAAAGAACATTTTGAGTGGTCACACGGCCGAATCAGACCAGAAATTTCTGAGCGCGGAGCGGGCAAACTATTGATAATTACCCGGTTTATTTGACGTGTGTGAATTTTTTTCTCAGGAATTCATAAAAATAGTCCCATGACAGATCGCACCGTTGGATAGAGCTTGTCTAGAGGAACATTTTGAGTGGTCACACGGCCGAATCAGACCAGAAATTTCTGAGCGCGGAGCGTGCAAACTATTGATAATTACCCGGTTTATTTGACGTATGTGAATTTTTTTCTCAGGAATTCATAAAAATAGTCCCACAACTGATCCCACCGTTGGATAGAGCTTATCTAGAGGAACATTTTGAGTGGTCACAAGGCCGAATCTGACTAGAAATTTCCGAGTGTGGAACGTGCAAACTTTTGATAATTACCCGGTTTATTTGACGTGTGTGAATTTTTTTCTCAGGAATTCATCAAAATAGTCCCCCGACTGATCCGACCGTTGGATAGAGCTTATCTAGAGGAACATTTTGAGTGGTCACAAGGCCGAATCTGACTAGAAATTTCCGAGTGTGGAACGTGCAAACTTTTGATAATTACCCGGTTTATTTGACGTGTGTGAATTTTTTTCTCAGGAATTCATCAAAATAGTCCCACGGCTGATCGCACCGTTGGATAGAGCTTGTCTAGAAGAACATTTTGAGAGGATACTCGGCCGAATCTGACCAGAAATTTCCGAGCGCGGAGCGTGCAAACTATTGATAATTACCCGGTTTATTTGACGTGTGTGAATTTTTTTCTCGGGAATTCATCAAAATAGTGCCACGACTGATCGCACCGTTGGATAGAGCTTGTCTAGAAGAACATTTTGAGAGGATACTCGGCCGAATCTGACCAGAAATTTCCGAGCGCGGAGCGTGCAAACTATTGATAATTACCCGGTTTATTTGACGTGTGTGAATTTTTTTCTCAGGAATTCATAAAAATAGTCCCATGACTGATCGCACCGTTGGATAGAGCTTGTCTAGAGGAACATTTTGAGTGGTCACACAGCCGAATCAGACCAGAAATTTCTGAGCGCGGAGCGTGCAAACTATTGATAATTACCCGGTTTATTTGACGTGTTTGAATTTTTTTCTCAGGAATTCATCAAAATAGTCCCCCGACTGATCCGACCGTTGGATATAGCTTATCTAGAGGAACATTTTGAGTGGTCACAAGGCCGAATCTGACTAGAAATTTCCGAGTGTGGAACGTGCAAACTTTTGATAATTACCCGGTTTATTTGACGTGTGTGAATTTTTTTCTCAGGAATTCATCAAAATAGTCCCACGGCTGATGCCACCGTTGGATAGAGCTTGTCTAGAGGAACATTTTGAGTGGTCACACGGCCGAATCGGAACAGAAATTTCCGAGCGCGGAGCGTGCAAACTTTTAATATTTACCCGGTTTATTTGACGTGTGTGAATTTTTTTCTCGGGAATTCATCAAAATAGTGCCACGACTGAACGCACCGTTGGATAGAGCTTGTCTAGAGGAACATTTTGAGTGGTCACACGGCCGAATCGGACTAGAAATTTCCGAGTGTGGAACGTGCAAACTTTTGATAATTACCCGGTTTATTTGACGTGTGTGATTTTTTTCTCGGGAATTCATCAAAATAGTCCCACGGCTGATGCCACCGTTGGATAGAGCTTGTCTAAAAGAACATTTTGAGTGGTCACACGGCCGAATCAGACCAGAAATTTCTGAGCGCGGAGCGGGCAAACTATTGATAATTACCCGGTTTATTTGACGTGTGTGAATTTTTTTCTCAGGAATTCATAAAAATAGTCCCATGACAGATCGCACCGTTGGATAGAGCTTGTCTAGAGGAACATTTTGAGTGGTCACACGGCCGAATCAGACCAGAAATTTCTGAGCGCGGAGCGTGCAAACTATTGATAATTACCCGGTTTATTTGACGTATGTGAATTTTTTTCTCAGGAATTCATAAAAATAGTCCCACAACTGATCCCACCGTTGGATAGAGCTTATCTAGAGGAACATTTTGAGTGGTCACAAGGCCGAATCTGACTAGAAATTTCCGAGTGTGGAACGTGCAAACTTTTGATAATTACCCGGTTTATTTGACGTGTGTGAATTTTTTTCTCAGGAATTCATCAAAATAGTCCCCCGACTGATCCGACCGTTGGATAGAGCTTATCTAGAGGAACATTTTGAGTGGTCACAAGGCCGAATCTGACTAGAAATTTCCGAGTGTGGAACGTGCAAACTTTTGATAATTACCCGGTTTATTTGACGTGTGTGAATTTTTTTCTCAGGAATTCATCAAAATAGTCCCACGGCTGATGCCACCGTTGGATAGAGCTTGTCTAGAGGAACATTTTGAGTGGTCACACGGCCGAATCGGAATAGAAATTTCCGAGCGCGGAGCGTGCAAACTTTTAATCTTTACCCGGTTTATTTGACGTGTGTGAATTTTTTTCTCAGGAATTCATCAAAATAGTCCCACGGCTGATGCCACCGTTGGATAGAGCTTGTCTAGAGGAACATTTTGAGTGGTCACACGGCCGAATCGGACCAGAAATTTCCGAGCGCGGAGCGTGCAAACTTTTAATATTTACCCGGTTTATTTGACGTGTGTCTACTTCTATCTCAGGAATTCATCAAAATAGTCCCCCGACTGATCCGACCGTTGGATATAGCTTATCTAGAGGAACATTTTGAGTGGTCACACGGCCTAATCAGACCAGAAATTTCCGAGTGTGGAGCGTGCAAACTTTTAATATTTACCCGGTTTATTTGACGTTTGTGGATTTTTTTCTCAGGAATTCATCAAAATAGTCCCCCGACTGATCCCACCGTTGGATGGAGCTTGTCTTGAGGAACATTTTGAGTGGTCACACGGCCGAATCTGACCAGAAATTTCCGAGTGTGGAGCGTGCAAACTTTTAATATTTACCCGGTTTATTTGACGTTTGTGGATTTTTTTCTCAGGAATTCATCAAAATAGTCCCACGACTGATCCCACCGTTGGATAGAGCTTGTCTAGAGGAACATTTTGAGTGGTCACACGGCCGAATCGGACCAGAAATTTCCGAGTGTGGAACGTGCAAACTTTTGATAATTACCCGGTTTATTTGACGTGTGTGAATTTTTTTCTCAGGAATTCATCAAAATAGTCCCACGGCTGATGCCACCGTTGGATAGAGCTTGTCTAGAGGAACATTTTGAGTGGTCACACGGCCGAATCGGAACAGAAATTTCCGAGCGCGGAGCGTGCAAACTTTTAATATTTACCCGGTTTATTTGACGTGTGTGAATTTTTTTCTCGGGAATTCATCAAAATAGTGCCACGACTGAACGCACCGTTGGATAGAGCTTGTCTAGAGGAACATTTTGAGTGGTCACACGGCCGAATCGGACTAGAAATTTCCGAGTGTGGAACGTGCAAACTTTTGATAATTACCCGGTTTATTTGACGTGTGTGATTTTTTTCTCGGGAATTCATCAAAATAGTCCCACGGCTGATGCCACCGTTGGATAGAGCTTGTCTAAAAGAACATTTTGAGTGGTCACACGGCCGAATCAGACCAGAAATTTCTGAGCGCGGAGCGGGCAAACTATTGATAATTACCCGGTTTATTTGACGTGTGTGAATTTTTTTCTCAGGAATTCATAAAAATAGTCCCATGACAGATCGCACCGTTGGATAGAGCTTGTCTAGAGGAACATTTTGAGTGGTCACACGGCCGAATCAGACCAGAAATTTCTGAGCGCGGAGCGTGCAAACTATTGATAATTACCCGGTTTATTTGACGTATGTGAATTTTTTTCTCAGGAATTCATAAAAATAGTCCCACAACTGATCCCACCGTTGGATAGAGCTTATCTAGAGGAACATTTTGAGTGGTCACAAGGCCGAATCTGACTAGAAATTTCCGAGTGTGGAACGTGCAAACTTTTGATAATTACCCGGTTTATTTGACGTGTGTGAATTTTTTTCTCAGGAATTCATCAAAATAGTCCCCCGACTGATCCGACCGTTGGATAGAGCTTATCTAGAGGAACATTTTGAGTGGTCACAAGGCCGAATCTGACTAGAAATTTCCGAGTGTGGAACGTGCAAACTTTTGATAATTACCCGGTTTATTTGACGTGTGTGAATTTTTTTCTCAGGAATTCATCAAAATAGTCCCACGGCTGATGCCACCGTTGGATAGAGCTTGTCTAGAGGAACATTTTGAGTGGTCACACGGCCGAATCGGAATAGAAATTTCCGAGCGCGGAGCGTGCAAACTTTTAATCTTTACCCGGTTTATTTGACGTGTGTGAATTTTTTTCTCAGGAATTCATCAAAATAGTCCCACGGCTGATGCCACCGTTGGATAGAGCTTGTCTAGAGGAACATTTTGAGTGGTCACACGGCCGAATCGGACCAGAAATTTCCGAGCGCGGAGCGTGCAAACTTTTAATATTTACCCGGTTTATTTGACGTGTGTCTACTTCTATCTCAGGAATTCATCAAAATAGTCCCCCGACTGATCCGACCGTTGGATATAGCTTATCTAGAGGAACATTTTGAGTGGTCACACGGCCTAATCAGACCAGAAATTTCCGAGTGTGGAGCGTGCAAACTTTTAATATTTACCCGGTTTATTTGACGTTTGTGGATTTTTTTCTCAGGAATTCATCAAAATAGTCCCCCGACTGATCCCACCGTTGGATGGAGCTTGTCTTGAGGAACATTTTGAGTGGTCACACGGCCGAATCTGACCAGAAATTTCCGAGTGTGGAGCGTGCAAACTTTTAATATTTACCCGGTTTATTTGACGTTTGTGGATTTTTTTCTCAGGAATTCATCAAAATAGTCCCACGACTGATCCCACCGTTGGATAGAGCTTGTCTAGAGGAACATTTTGAGTGGTCACACGGCCGAATCGGACCAGAAATTTCCGAGTGTGGAGTGTGCAAACTTTTAATATTTACCCGGTTTATTTGACGTGTGTCTACTTCTATCTCAGGAATTCATCAAAATAGTCCCACGACTGATCGCACCGTTGGATAGAGCTAGTCTAGAGGAACATTTTGAATGGTCACACGGCCGAATCGGACCAGAAATTTCCGAGCGCGGAGCGTGCAAACTTTTAATATTTACCCGGTTTATTTGACGTGTGTCTACTTCTATCTCAGGAATTCATCAAAATAGTCCCACGACTGATCGCACCGTTGGATAGAGCTTGTCTAGAGGAACATTTTGAATGGTCACACGGCCGAATCGGACCAGAAATTTCCGAGCGCGGAGCGTGCAAACTTTTAATATTTACCCGGTTTATTTGACGTGTGTCTACTTCTATCTCAGGAATTCATAAAAATAGTCCCATGACTGATCGCACCGTTGGATAGAGCTTGTCTAGAGGAACATTTTGAGTGGTCACACAGCCGAATCAGACCAGAAATTTCTGAGCGCGGAGCGTGCAAACTATTGATAATTACCCGGTTTATTTGACGTTTGTGAATTTTTTTCTCAGAATTTCATCAAAATAGTCCCACAACTGATCCCACCGTTGGATAGAGCTTATCTAGAGGAACATTTTGAGTGGTCACAAGGCCGAATCTGACTAGAAATTTCCGAGTGTGGAACGTGCAAACTTTTGATAATTACCCGGTTTATTTGACGTGTGTGAATTTTTTTCTCAGGAATTCATCAAAATAGTCCCCCGACTGATCCGACCGTTGGATAGAGCTTATCTAGAGGAACATTTTGAGTGATCACAAGGCCGAATCTGACTAGAAATTTCCGAGTGTGGAACGTGCAAACTTTTGATAATTACCCGGTTTATTTGACGTGTGTGAATTTTTTTCTCAGGAATTCATCAAAATAGTCCCACGGCTGATGCCACCGTTGGATAGAGCTTGTCTAGAGGAACATTTTGAGAGGTTACTCGGCCGAATCTGACCAGAAATTTCCGAGCGCGGAGCGTGCAAACTTTTAATATTTACCCGGTTTATTTGACGTTTGTGAATTTTTTTCTCAGAAATTCATCAAAATAGTCCCACAACTGATCCGACCGTTGGATAGAG
The DNA here is from genome assembly GCF_039881205.1 of Euwallacea similis. NCBI lineage: Eukaryota > Metazoa > Arthropoda > Insecta > Coleoptera > Curculionidae > Euwallacea > Euwallacea similis. The sequence goes on from NW_027098669.1 coordinate 298,254, forward strand.
CTTGTCTAGAGGAACATTTTGAGAGGTTACTCGGCCGAATCTGACCAGAAATTACCGAGTGCAGAGCGTGCAAACTTTTAATATTTACCCGGTTTATTTGACGTGTGTGAATTTTTTTCTCAGTAATTCATCAAAATAGTCCCACAACTGATCCCACCGTTGGATGGAGCTTGTTTTGAGGAACATTTTGAGTGGTCACACGGCCGAATCGGACCAGAAATTTCCGAGCGCGGAGCGTGCAAACTTTTAATATTTACCCGGTTTATTTGACGTGTGTGAACTTTTTTCTCAGGAATTCATCAAAATAGTCCCACGACTGATCCCACCGTTGGATGGAGCTTGTTTTGAGGAACATTTTGAGTGGTCACACGGCCGAATCGGACCAGAAATTTCCGAGTGTGGAGCGTGCAAACTTTTAATATTTACCCGGTTTATTTGACGTGTGTGAATTTTTTTCTCAGGAATTCATCAAAATAGTCCCACGGCTGATCCCACCGTTGGATGGAGCTTGTTTTGAGGAACATTTTGAGTGGTCACACGGCCGAATCGGACCAGAAATGTCCGAGCGCGGAGCGTGCAAACTTTTAATATTTACCCGGTTTATTTGACGTGTGTGAACTTTTTTCTCAGGAATTCATCAAAATAGTCCCACGGCTGATGCCACCGTTGGATAGAGCTTGTCTAGAGGAACATTTTGAGTGGTCACACGGCCGAATCTGACCAGAAATTTCCGAGTGTGGAGCGTGCAAACTTTTAATATTTACCCGGTTTATTTGACGTGTGTGAATTTTTTTCTCAGGAATTCATCAAAATAGTCCCACGGCTGATGCCACCGTTGGATAGAGCTTGTCTAGAGGAACATTTTGAGTGGTCACACGGCCGAATCTGACCAGAAATTTCCGAGTGCGGAGCGTGCAAACTTTTAATCTTTACCCGGTTTATTTGACGTGTGTGAATTTTTTTCTCAGGAATTCATCAAAATTGTCCCACGACTGATACCACCGTTGGATAGAGCTTGTCTTGAGGAACATTTTGAGTGGTCACACGGCCGAATCGGAACAGAAATTTCCGAGAGCGGAGCGTGCAAACTTTTAATATTTACCCGGTTTATTTGACGTGTGTGAATTTTTTTCTCGGGAATTCATCAAAATAGTGCCACGACTGAACGCACCGTTGGATAGAGCTTGTCTAGAAGAACATTTTGAGAGGATACTCGGCCGAATCTGACCAGAAATTTCCGAGCGCGGAGCGTGCAAACTTTTAATCTTTACCCGGTTTATTTGACGTGTGTGATTTTTTTCTCGGGAATTCATCAAAATAGTCCCACGACTGATGCCACCGTTGGATAGAGCTTGTCTAGAGGAACATTTTGAGTGGTCACACGGCCGAATCGGACTAGAAATTTCCGAGTGTGGAACGTGCAAACTTTTGATAATTACCCGGTTTATTTGACGTGTGTGATTTTTTTCTCGGGAATTCATCAAAATAGTCCCACGGCTGATGCCACCGTTGGATAGAGCTTGTCTAAAAGAACATTTTGAGTGGTCACACGGCCGAATCAGACCAGAAATTTCTGAGCGCGGAGCGGGCAAACTATTGATAATTACCCGGTTTATTTGACGTGTGTGAATTTTTTTCTCAGGAATTCATAAAAATAGTCCCATGACAGATCGCACCGTTGGATAGAGCTTGTCTAGAGGAACATTTTGAGTGGTCACACGGCCGAATCAGACCAGAAATTTCTGAG